>NC_138382.1:22144579-22168244 GCF_054177405.1 Leptonychotes weddellii | reverse complement strand
CAAGATCTCATTCCTTTTGATGGCTGCATAATATTCCATTGTATATATATACCACATCTTCTTTATCCAGTCATCTGTTGATGGACATCTTGGCTCTTTCCACAGTTTGGCTATTGTGGACATTGCTGCTATAAACATCGGGGTGCACGTACCCCTTCGGATCCCTACTTTTGTATCTTTGGGGTAAATACCCAGTAGTAGGCACAGGATTTCTTTGGAGAGATCCAATGCTCTGGGTCCTACTCCCGCCCCTCATAGAGGAGGAATGTGGGTGTTTCTCCCTTTCCTGATAAACTGAGCTTCGAGAGGCCATTGGAGTCCTTGATCTGTGGCCCCTTGAGTCTGAGGGATAGTGTCCCATCCCCTCTACAGAAATCTGCAGGACTTCCAGCTGGCTGACGTAGTCTGTATGACAGAACCAAAGGAAACCTCAGTGAAGAACTGGGGCCTGAGTGAGAGGGTGGGGGTGCCGGGCAGGGGACACATGTCATCACTGTGCCGGGGGCCTGCAGGGGGCGGGGGGGGCGCTACGGAAGTGTATCTGCCAGGACTCCAGCAAAGTGCACCATGAGGGGCCATCTCCTACAACCAGAAAATACCACTGCAAGATCAGCATCAGTGAAGTAAGAATTTTCTGCTCTACCTCTCTCCTTCGCACCCCCGTCCCCATGGGTGGAGGGGCCGGGAAATTGCCAGTGAGGGAAATAAAGAAATTAATTACACCTCTCTCCTGCGCTGTGACATACCTGCCTGAAGCCGGCCTCCTCAACGGGCAGACTGGGAAGCTTAACTTCTAGATGAAGTTTAGAGTTTGATGACTACCTTGGACTAGATACACCAATAATAATGAATTGAGATAAATTGAGAGATTAAAGAGAACTGGGGTGCTTTTATGACCTGAGGCTCAGCGCCTCTTGGGGATTTTCTCTAGCGCAGGGGCAGAAGAACCAGCCCCGGAGCAGGTTTAATCACATGGTGGGCAAAACAAAATCGCCTGTGATTTGCTAATGCAGGTGTTGCTCTTTCAACATACAAGGTACCTTACTTATTCAAAAGCAAACTTGAACCTTAAATACACATTAAAATGCTGCTTTTTTAATTATGAGAGAGCTATGAGTTCTATACCTACTATGTTATTCAGAGTCAAAGAATTCTACAATCTCTAATAAATATAAGACTTCTTGCCAAGGTATTCTATCAGTCACGGCACTATATATATAAGCATAAGAAGATACTGGTTTTAGTTACTGGCGAAATTCTCCCCAGTATAAAATTAGAGTCCGCCCACCACTGAATGGGGTTGGTCTAGGCCTTACTGGAGCTTTTGTTATCAAAAGGTTCTTTCCCTCCGTGAGGAAATGACCCAAAGCAATCACTGTTGTGCGAGGCAGTGGATCAGGTAATTACTGTTGCAGGACAAACTCGGTGACCTACAATAACCATTTATTATCACTCTTGCAACTGGGGGTCAGCTGGGGGATCAGTGGATCCAGCCTGGGCTTGACTGGGGCAGCAGGCTCATCTGCCCTGGGCTGGCTCACAGGTCTGTGGGTCGGTGAAGGGTCAGCTCTGTTCTATTGTCCTGTCCTCTTCCTGGGACCAGCAAGCTGGCTGGGACGTGTTCTCACGGTGACAACAAAGGCCCAAGAGGACAAGAAGAAATGTGAGGCCTCTGAAAGCCTAGCTAGCCTAGAAATGGGCACATTGTCACTTCTATCCACATCCCCTTGGCCACATGTCTAAGTCCAAAGTCAAGGGGCAGAGATGAACACTTCATCTGTAACGGAGCCCTAGCAGGAGCACAGAGGCAGGAAGTGATAAAGAATTGGAGCCTCCAATAAAATCTACCATAGATGGATCCCTGGGAAATAAATGTTGAAGGTTCAGGACTAAACATCGCATCCTGGAGCAAGTGGATACCTGTTGTTTCTGCAGTTTGTGCCTTTAGTCCAGATCTGTCTTGGGTGCAGGTGCCTTCTTATGCTCCTATAATGCCATGACCCATACAAGGGGCCAGGAGGGAGAATCTGTGGTGAGTCTCCCTAGCGGTGAAAGTTCTATGTTCTTTCCTTTTGCCATTTGAGAAGGCAGTTAGGACCAAGGAACCAGCTTTGTCATTCCAGTCAAAATGCCTTAACATTTGCAATTTTTGGAAGTCTCTTTCTATCTCCTTATTATAATTATTAGAAAATCCTCGAAATCATAGTCCTAGAGCTCATCTGGAGGTATGTTTTAGGAGGGAGCCGAGGAAACCATATCCTGCCCTCAAATCGATCTTCAGAGGAGAAAAATCAGAGCAGATTGAGCAGATGGTGGTAGCTTCTCAGGGGCAAGAAAAGCTGACTGAGCCCTGGGCTCTACTCTCAGGAAGCAAAGAAAGGGAACCATTATTTACTGAATACCAACTACATTCCAGGGACAATGCTAGATGATTTTGTGGAGCATCTGATTTAATCTTCACCAAAAGAATGCTGAATGGTAGTCAGTAACGTCCCCATTTAATAAATGTGGGAAACGACACAGGAAGCAGGGAGTCGCCTGACCCAAGCTAACACACCGGGACCTGGGTGAGGTTAATGGACGAGCTGATCCGTTCTGCATTCACCGCTGCAATCAAGCCTGAGGGGGGCCTCCATCGCAGACAGGGTTCCTCAGGATCCCCAGAGCTCCAGGCTCACACACTTTTGCTACTTTCTATGCTCTCACCAAGACTCAGGAAAGTGCCCACTGGGGGCAGGGAAGGTGCCTTTTCAAGATGAGACACGTGATGGGAGTTGATTGGACTGTAGGACTCATGTAGAACACTTCCAGAAATACCTAGCTTCCCGATCATTATGAAATCTTGCCTGTCTCTTAAATTGAGGCTCCCTGTCTCCCAGAATGAAAAAGTCGAATCCATACCTGGTTTATTTTTCAGCCAGGGTCCCTCTGCCTTTCTAAGGTCCCAGGCAATCTCTCCACGTGATTCTTGCCCATGGCAGGACCAGAGGTATGCTCCCTGTAGGCCCCAGCCTTCATTAGTTTCCAAGAAATAAAAACACAGGCTCTGCATCTCACTGTCATCTTTTCCTGGGCCAAATGCAGGAGAGTGTTGTCATGGCAACTGTGGCAGAATTTAAGACACAGAGGATATTTTGGCCCTGCTATATCTTTGACCAAAAGTTTTGCCATGTCACTGTGACAGCATGATGACTGCCCACTTGGGCTGTGGATGCACGTCTCCCTCTCAAAGTTATGAACATTTTGGTTAATTATTTTCTCTTCTCATATGCTGAACTCACTCTTGGTACCCTGCTTCCCATCCAAGTCTCCAACCAAGATACGTTGTCTGTATTCAGATGTCCGATTGTCAGGCAGGTGGCGGAGGAAAGCATGCATGTGGGCTCTGCTGAGCTCTGTTGGTCCATCCCCGCAGCTGTCCTCAAGTCTTCCTCCTACCCTCCCCTCCAACACACTGAAATATCTGTCCCACATGGACTTCCGATGCCAGTGACCGAGTCGGGGCCATCTTTGGAGGATTTCTCAAAATTAGTCTTAAAACTCATGTTACTGTTCTCTTTTGGGACAACTGGGGAAAGTTTGACTATGGACTGGATATTTGACGTGGTGAAAATTTTGACAAGGAAAAGTGGCAATCGTTAACAGATCTGGTAATTGCATGAAGATGTTAATAAGATTCATCTCTGATTTATGGGCATATAATGTATCTACTTTCTTGTTTTGCTTAATTTTTTACAATGCACACACAGATATATATATATATGCTGCTTTTGTAGCAATGAAAATTTGTCTTAAATTATAAAATAAGAAGCCAGTGTCCTTCTTTAATACTATTAAGATTCCAAAACTCGCTAAAGTTTGTGACTAAAAAAAAAAATGAAAACAGAAGACATAGCTTCTGTTTTCTTTTAATACCACACACACAACCCCAGAAATTCTGATTTGCAACCCCAGCAGAATCACTTTTGAATATGTAAAAGTAAAATATGAATGAGATTATGGAAATAAGTGCTTCTTAACTAATTGTTATCATTTCCTCCACCCAAGAGCCTAAGAGCCTAAGATAGTCGAAGTCCACAATAAGAAATTTGACAGTGAAAGGCACCTGGGTGGCCCAGGGTCCTGGGATTGAGCCCCACATTGGGCTCCTTGCTCAGGGGGAAACCTGCTTCTCCCTCTCCCACTCCCCCTGCTGTGTTCCCTCTCTCACTGTCTCTCTCTCTCTGTCAAATAAATAATTAATTTAAAAAAAAAAAGAAATTTGACAGTGAATACTCTTCCTCTAAAGCGTCGTACCTGGGGCACCTGGGTGGCTCAGTCGGTTAGGAGGCTGCCTTTGGCTCAGGTTATGATCTCAAGGGTTCTGAGATCGAGCACTGCATCAGGATCCCTGCTCAGCGAGGAGTCTGCTTCTCCCTCTCCCTCTGCCCCTCATCCTGCTTGTGCACTCTCTCAAATAAATAAATAAAATCTTTTAAAAAAAAGCATCATACTTTCCACCAACCTGGCTTATCACACAGCCAGGACCCTTTCTAAAGGGAAATGTTCTACCACCTTGCCCCTGATGGTGTCATCTGGGAACCAGCAGCAACGGCATCACCTGGGAGCTTGTTAGGTAAGCAGATGCTCAGACCCCACCCTAGACCTATGGAATCAGAACTTGCATTTTGGTAAGATCACCATGAGTTTCAAATAACATTAAAATTTGAGAAACACTGCCCTCTATACCACCCCTGGGCCTGAGAGTGTTTCTTACCTCTCAGACAATGGCAGCCCAGTCATTCTTGGCTACATACAGCTCATACCCATATCAGGGTACACGGCACTCCCATTTTTCAACCAAATCTAGAACATGACACAACAGATATGGACCAACATTTGGCTCTGCTGTACTATAACCAACACTCGTTCCTCTTTAACTCCTCCTTGTTCAGTTACTTTTGTTACAAATGCCCCTTTGTATTAGTTATCTCTGCAGCAGGCTAAAACATAGTGTCTGAAAACAAGTACCTGTTACCTTGCAGTTTCTGTGGGTCAGGAAAAGCCAATACAGCACAGCTGGCTGGTGTCTCCCCATCAGTGCTAGGTCGTCAGATTTAGCAAATAGAAAAACAAGGTGGGGGCGCCTGGGTGACTCAGTCGGGCGTCTGCCTTCGGCTCAGGTCATGATCCCAGGGTCCTGGGATCGAGCCCCGCATCGGGCTCCCTGCTACGCGGGGAGCCTGCTTCTCCCTCTCCCAGTCCCCCTGCTTGTGTTCCCTCTCTCGCTGTCTCTCTCTCTCTGTCAAAGAAAAAAAAAGAAAGAAAAACAAGGTGCCCAGTTAAATTGGAATTTCAGATGAACAATGGATAATTTTTTAGTACCAGTCCCATTCAATGTTTGGGACACACATTAAATAAAAAAGTTATTTTTTTGCAACACGGTCTAGGCCTCTCGGGAGGTTGCGATCAAGCTATTGACTAGGACTGTTATCATCCTGAAACATTACAAAGGATTGGCGGAGTGATTAGTTTTGTGTGTCAGCTTGTCTGGGCCAGGGGCTCACAATGCTTGCCACTTGGTCAATTATTATCCTGGATGTGCCTGTGAGGGTGTTTTTATTTTTTATTTTTATTATTTATTTATTATTTTTTTAAAGATTTTACTTATTTATTTGGCAGAGAGGGAGAGAGAGCCTAAGCAGGGGAGTGGCAGGCATAGGGAGAGGGAGAAGCAGACTCCTCGCTGAGCAAGGAGCCTGATGTGGGGCTCCGCTGGGATCATGACCTGAGCCAAAGGCAGAACGCCTAACTGACTGAGCCACCCTGGTGCCTTTTTTTTTCAAAGATTTTATTTATCTATTTGACAGAGAGGGAAAGAGAGACCAAGCAGGGGGTGTGAAGGTGTTTTTACATGAGATTAACATCTGAATAGGTAGACTGAGTAATGTAGGTGGACCTCATCCAATCAGTTAAAGGCCTAAATAGAACAAAAAGACTGACCCTCCCATAAGTAAAGTGGAACACTTCCTGCCCACTGCCTCGAGCTGGCTCAGCAGTCTTTTCCTGTCTTTAGACTTGAACTTAAACATTGGCTCTTTTTGGGTCAGTCTGTCGGATTTTGGACTAGTAGTCAACATCATCAACTCTCTCGGTTCTCAGGTCTTTGGACATGGACGAAAACCACGCCATTGGTTTTCCTGGGTCTCCAGCTTGCTAAAAGCAGATCTTGGGACTTCTTAGCCTCCATAATTGTGTGAGGTAAGTCCTTATTATAAATCACTTCATACACATATGTATATACATATGTATGTGTACACACACACATCCTATTGGTTCTGTGTTTCCGCAGACCCCTAATACAATCTGCTTCTAAGCACTCTCACATGGTGGTTTGATTGTGGGCAGGCTTTGGGCCCTTACCACATGTGTCCGTCTACAGGACTGCCTCATGCCATGGCTCCTGGGTGAGCCATCCATGAAAGAACAAGAGAGAGTACAATCAGTGTGGGAGCCAGTCCTCTCATAACCTAATCTTGAAAGCGATATCTCATATTCCAATACTTCTGTGACACTGGATTTGCAAATCACTAAGTTCAACCCACGTGCAAAAGGGGGAATTACATAAGGAAGTGAAAATCAGGAGGCAGGAATTACTGTGGGCCATGTTAGAGGCTGCCTACCGTATTCTTGCTTCTTTCCACCAGCCTGGAAATATGGGTTAGAAGGGGACATAGATACTAGCATGCAATATATATTCTGAAAGCCTATAATAGTTGTAAGAAGGTAGTGAAGTCTGAGCCTTACTCATAAAAACGTCTGATGATCCTTCCAATGATATGAAGATGGTGCAGAGAACCCTGGGAAAATAGATCTGGGAATTAAAGTGGCAGGAAGGCCCTGTAGGGTCTGAAGTTCGTGCCTGGGGCTCCACCACAGGAGTTTCTGTTGGTTTTCCCTTGGAGATTCCTATATTGACTCCCTGATTTTCTCAAATTTGCCGAAATTCCATGCTAGGATTGAAAGAGAAATGTTCCAACAATATTTTATTTAGCATTTTAAACACAAAGTATCTTTAGAAGACTGAGAGAAAGTAGGACCAGGGATGGGGAGGAGGATGTGTTCTAGAAAAATCATCGAGAAAGGATTCTTGTTTGAAATTGCATTCCCAGAACTCATTCCTGCAGACAGAAAAGTGACTCCTTTGCTTCCATTCTGCCTTTCCTCTCCCTGCACATAGAGAGAGGAGTCACAGATGTGACTGCCCTGTAGGGCCAGACCAACTCTGAATCCAACTGTGCTCAGAGTGTTTTATGGTCGGGGAAAATGGGATCAAATATAAAGGGAAATAAAATGGTAGTGATGAAGGGCTTTGAGCCAAAAGCACCATTAGAATAAGAACATGAAACAAAATACATTTAACTATCTTAAGGTCTTTTTGTTTTTGTTGTTGTTGGTTTTTTTTTTTTCTTAAAAACTATGCTATGCAAACATTAAGAAAATTATTTTCGCAGAACTCAGCTTCATTTGAGGCAGCCCTGTAGAGCCAATTCCTCATAATTACAAGGCAATCTCACAAAAATAAAGCTAATTCCATGGCAGCCTATCAATTTAAATTCTCACAAAGCAAAACGTCTTTCCAAAGTTTTCATTAAGCACGGGCTGGCCTTGCAAGCATATGTGTATTTGGTTAAAAAAAAATAGGGTACAAACAATTGAAATAAGTGGTTTTTACATTGAGTTCTCAGAGCATTTTGTACATTATATAACATCATCTGTGTCCCAAAAGTAGTCGATTCATTTACATTTAATAGGATAAAATTGAAACCAGGTTCAATATGGAGATATCTCCAGTGACCTGAGAATTTTCCTTTTACTTATGTTACAAAATTTGGATAACATCCCTTGTTTAAATTTATTGCAGAAACAAGGCTTGTTGAAGACTGCTCTTCCAACTCCCACCAGTCCCTTCAGAAAGAAGGAATTTCTTGGGGGGTCTAAGAGCTGTTGCAGAGTTGGTTAGGCTAAGAATACCATCGTTGGTATTTTCAAAAGGGGCTTTGGTCTTGAAAGGCAAGAAAAAAACTGGATTAGAAAAAAACTGTGTGCAGCTTCTCAGGTTTTCTTGGTATCTCTGTCTTTCAGCCCCCAACTAATTCAGCAGTTTTTTAAAAAATTCATTAAGTGTTCAATTCAAAAATATGTTTATTGTGTTAAAGGCAATGTCCTAACAGCAGAAGAAAAAGATGGATATGAAGCAATTTCTGCCCTCTAGAAACCTTCTGCCTGGTAGGGGGTCGAGGCAAATGTGCCATGCACAGTCATTGTTAACTTTGTTGATGTGCACATTTACGTTTTAGGCATTGTTCCTTGTGCTTTATGGGAATTAACTCATTTAATTCCTATAATAGTCACATGAAGGAAGTTCTATTATCATCCTCATATTATGGATGAGGTAACCAAGGCTAATAGAGATGTCAAGAACTTTTTCCAAGGTAAAACAGCTGATCTGTAGTATAGACAGTGTATGAGATGAATTGTATCCCTCCAAAATTCATATGTTGAAGCCTTGATCCCCAGTACCTCAGAAGGTGACTGTGCTTGGACTTGGGGTCTTTTAACATGTAATTAAGTTAAAACAAGGCCATGAGGGTGGGTCCTAATCTCCTATGACTGGTGTCCTTATAAGAAGAGGAAATGTGGACATAGGTAGGTAGGAAGGGAAGACCATGTGAAGCCACAGAGAGAAGATGGCCACCTACCAGCCAAGGAGAAAGGCCTCAGAAGAATTCAATGTGGCCAACACCTCCATCTTGGATTCTTAGCCTCCAGTACTGTGAGGAAACACATTTCTGTGGTTTGAGCCACCCACTCTACGGTGCTTTGTTATGGCAGCTCTAGCCAACAAATACAGACAGGATGCAGATCGGGACCAGCTGATGTGTTTATGCTCTTTACCATGCAGAGCTTGGTTATGTCATCTCCTTTAATTTACAAACCACATAAGAGAGGTGTAAGCATGTGGCAATAGAGATTTAAAGGATGGAACAGCCGACTTTCTGATGGTTGGGGGAAAAAATGGCTCCTATATAAAGAGGTACTTGAGATGGTCCTTGAAGGTAGGAAGGATTTGGACAAATTCTGACAGTGGGGGAGAATGCATTTCAAGTGGAACAAACAGATGGAACAAGAGTGCTGTAGTCAGAAAGCGTGGGGTAAATTTGTCAAACCAGGAGCTGTCCTGGCCTGGGCGGAGTACTGGGTATGATAAGTTAACATGGGGGGCAGGGGACTCTTAACCTTTTATTATTATTTTTTTTGGTACCATCTACTTCTTTGATAACATGGCCAAATCTGTGGGTGTCTTTGCAGATTAATGTTTTAATTGCATTAAAAATACAAAAATATATGTTTAAAAACAGTCATCAAAATAAATATTAAAAAGTCAGTAATTAAAAAGCACATGTGCTTCTTTATGAATGCATTTGATGAGTTGATCCAGTGGTAGTTCTAAGAACCACCATAATTTTGAAGTAAGGATGCCCATGTGTGGCATTTTGAGATGTCTGCTATACATGCAGCATGATAAGAAAGGGTTTGGAATGTCTGCTGAGAAAAGCATAGAGGCTGCAATTACTTACATGCTTTGTGGCCTTGTTCACGATCAGAAGAAATGCTAGATTTCAGTTAGAGATTAGTAAAAAAAAAGATCTACTTTTTTTTCCCATCCCAATTCATAGACCCCTGGCCTCGAGCGATGGTTTTTAATCTCTCTGGGTTTCTTAAGACTCCTTCTAGAATCTGATGCAAGTTGTAGATCTTCCTGCCTCCCACTTTTGAAAAATAATAATAATAAAAAAAGCACATATACATGCAACTCAATTCTGCATGCAATTTGAGAAGATAAGTGGACTGCTAGCCTAGAAGGATACCAGACTGGAAAGATAGGCTCAGACTATATTATAGAGGATCATGAATAATAAGAAGACTTTCTACTGAAATTGATAGCTAATGATAGATAATTGGAAGGTTTTCAGTAGCAAAATCATGCAATTGGAGATGTGCTCTCAGAAGACTTACCCTTATCATAAACTATTTCTTGAAAAGTCAAATCATCTCATCCTAATTATCCCTTAATTTAGTTTTTACAAATGTATGCATTGTTTACTTTTAAAGACCTGTATGATCCTAATAATGCATTTTTCATGGAATTTCTTAGTAATGCAGTTTTCTTGCTTACTAACTTGTGGGGAATCGATAGTATAAGAAGCTCCAGCAGAGCCTGCATCAAAAGCATTGGTGACCACCATATCTCAGATGCTGTGTTCATGGTCATGGCTGAGTACAGAACCATTGATCACCTGCCAAGTATTCCATCCAATTCATTTGTTAAAATGGCTGGAACAACTAGACAAGTACCACTACAAATGCTTAACCACAGAGCTGGCTTAACCACTCATCCATCAATTGATTTTTTTTTAGCCCATATGACAGCCGAGAAACCTAAGACTAATCTCCCAACAGTTCATTCATGGCATTCCACAGACTCAGCTGCTCAGGTGAGAGAGCGCCCTTCCTTTTCTCCCTGGTGCCATCTGCAGCAGGATCTATCACAACACTCCTGGAGGAGGGAGTGGGTCACAGTCTCTGAGGCAGAATGAGGGTCTGCAAGAACCTTTCAAAACTCAGCGCCCGGGGGCTCAGCCTTGGAGAGAACTCATGGTCAAAGAATACAGTCCTGGGGAAGTCAGTCAAATGCTTGACTCCACTTTGCAAAAGCCACTTGGGGATCCATAGCAACAACCATAGGAAGCCTCTGACTTCTATTTACTTCCATCACACCCTGCAGGGATTCCTGAGGAGTAGTGTCCCCACAATCCTTTGCCAAACCTCTCTCCACTCCTAGGCTGGCCCTGCTTTCAACTCTAGCTTCCCTTTTTATTTCCTTCACTTCTTCAATATGTAGATGGACCAAGCCTTTCTCTAGCTGGGAGGAGTCCTTCCTCTTTTAAAGGAGGGTGGAAGGAGGGGAAACAGAATTTGTGCTGGCAATTGCAGGACTGTCTTTGAAGGGACGGATGGTGAGAGGGCTGTGAACAATCCACATTAATCATTTTTGTCTTTGCATTGCAAAGTCTGAAGTCTGCTCAAAGTGAAGGCAGACTTGGAAGCCATGAATTTACGGATGAAGAGAGAGATGGTTTCAGAGAAGTGAAGTCACTTCCCTCCCTCTTTTGGCTATACGTGACAGAAAAACTTAAATCGGCTTGAGTCAGAAAAGGGCCTCTGTACCTGAAAAGCAATAGTAGACGTAGTAGAATCTTCAGGAGTAGCTGGATCCAGGTGTTAACCTGAATTTACCAAAATATCTTGTTTCATCTTTCTGTTCTCTGTTGAACTTATTCCTGGGTAGCTACTTCCAAAGTGATAGCAAAGTTGGTCTGCAACAGCTCCATGTTAAAATCTCAACAGAAAGAATGTTCTTCCAGGAAAAGTTCCAGGGTAGAAACTTTGGTCCAGAGGAGACCATGTGCCCATCCCTGAAGCAACCTCTCTGATTGTGATTAGCTGTGCCTAATTCCTGTTCTTGTTGCTGGAACTAGGATCCACTGAACGTGTGTGCATTGGGGAGAGATAGATGTTTGACCAAAGAAAACAAAATGCTATTAGTAGACAAAGGGTTGAAAGGATATTTGGCAGTAAGCAAAAGAAAAAAAAAAATGCCCAAAGCCCAGCAGCCTAGTTGCTGGCAGAGGGTTGCTGCCCGAACAAGATGCTGCAGGTACCCTGTGGTACAGTTAATTACTGTTCTCCTGTGAGGGCTCCTGGCCACATGGCTGAAGTACTGAGGATTTCAGTAGAACTCCTAGGACTGATGCTTCCAAATGCTGAACCTCTGCGTGGTTCAGCTTGCCAGCCTGGCCTCTTCACTCTGGGTTAGTTGGGAACCTGGGTTCCTCTAACCCCACCTGCAGGACATAGCTAGATCATCTATCTGGGACCTATTTTCTGTCTTATTCTTTCCAGACTAGTCTCCCAGGTATTGGGTTTCACTTTGCTGTTTTCTTGGACGTGATGCTCACTCTGTTTGGCACTCTACCTATTCCATGCTGTGCTTCCAAAAACAATGTCGCCTGCTTAATTGGTTTGGTTCTCCTTGTATTTCAATATCTGCTTGGAATTGGGCTAGTTTTGTTGCACCTTTGTTTGGATTTAGGTGTAATTTGTCAAGATCTCACTGTGGTTGCCATTTCTGCACCCATATTTGCCTGCATACAACTCTGTATCCCTAGACTTTGAATCCTATGCACCTTACATGTTTGGTAGAATTCATCAGTGAACCCATCTGGGCCTACTCCTTTCTGTTTTGAAAGGTTATTAATTATTGATTCAATTTCTTTAATGGATATCTGCCTATTTAGATTGTCTATTCAAATCACATTTCTTTTTTTTTTTAAAGATTTTATTTATTTATTCATGAGAGACAAAGAGAGAGAGAGAGAGAGGCAGAGGGAGAAGCAGGCTCCCCGTGGAGGAGGGAGCCCAATGCGGGACTCGATCCCAGGATGCCAGGATCATGACCTGAGCTGAAGGCAGACGCTTAACTGACGGAGCCACCCAGGCACCCTCAAATCATATTTCTTAATTAAAGAATTCCATACAATCCAAATCAGGTTAGGGAATCTAATGCTGTAAGACAATTGTCTGCATTTGTTGAGTTCCCACTTTGTGCCAGACACCATGGATACAGCAATAAACTAGGAAGATCACAGTACCTGACCCAGGAATTTTAAAGTATATTGGGAAAAAAAAGTGTAAGAAAATACTTATAATTAATTAATTATAGTTCTGACAGCATAATAGCACAACAGAAGAGCACAGAGTGTTACGAGAAGAGGATTTAAATTAGACCAAATTAAAGAAGGGCTTTCAGAAAAATTTACCACCTGCTTGATGGGCCCTGTTCACTCAGCCAGGCTTATGGCAGAAGTCCTGAGCACCTAGCACCATGGGTTCCCAAAGTACCCATGAAATCTTCCCTGCTATCACTTCTTCTCTCTTATTCATTTTTGCATTTCCAGAATAAAGTACTTGTAGATTGACATATGCCCAGACTTCTCTGCTCTGCTCTGTAAACTTGAGTTGGGGAGAAAGAATGGCCCCTCTTCTAAGCTTCTTAGTTTTGAACATCCCATTGCTTATCTTTTGTCCCCCCAATTCTAGGGGTGATAACTGTTTCCTGATGTTTCTAATATCTGGCTAGCCCACCAACATCTTTTTGTCTTTTGTTCTTTTAACAATTGTGCAATCTATTCTTTGTATTAAATCCACTCTCTTTGAAATACCCAACATGGTTTCTGCTTTTCTAATTTGATTCTGATTGATACAAAAGCCAAAATATATGTGTTTCAATCTCAACTGAATTTGATCTCTCTATGTGAAGCAGTTGTTGTGCAAAGATGTTGTTTTATGGGGTAGAAATGGGTTCTGGTTATAGCTCAGCCAATATTTCATAGTTTGACCTTAGGCCAACCACTTTGCCTCTGGGTCTCCATTTATTCATCCACAAAATGAGGGATTGAACCTCATCACCTGTAGGGTTTCTTCCACCTAAACTTTCTATGATTCTGTGGTTTAATCATTTTACCTTCATCTCAGATTTCTTGTGAGTGGTTTGCTAGATCTTCCAATTCTCTTTTTAGTGGATCTCTTTATACCTCCTAATCATCTTAGAAAATTCTTCATTTTTACAGGTGTTGTTTTCCTACTGAGAGTAACCTCCCTAGCCTAATTGCAGTTAAGTCATCTTTTGGCTAGACTAGTTTTCTTGAGGAGAATTTAGTTATCGTAGATAAAATTACTCCTTTCTCTCTAAGACAGCTTAAGGATGGCTTTGCTTCACATCTTGGTTCAATGAACTCCTGAACTGTTCTCCACCCCTCTGAGTTTTGTGCTAAATCACTTTCTCTCTTAGTATGAAGCTACACATCTCAGCAATTATTGCAGGCAAGTCAGTATTCTGTCTATGCACTCTTCTCGACATGGAGCAATAATAGCAATCATAAAAAGAGTAGACCAAATGTGTAACAGATGCCAAGTGCAAATTGAGGTGAATGATTGTGGATAAAGAACTGTCATCACCTACATCACAAACATATCCAGCTGGTATCTGAGACATAATTTATATGGAAATGTGGGATATACCCTCAACCTCGAGCACTAAAGTAAAATAAATATTGTATTATAACGTTGATGAAACCAATAATACACTCAGGATATTCCCGACCAGTTTCAAACATGTATACCTTTTAGAACTTGGTTCATCTCTATGCCAAATTGGCCCAGTTCTTATGCTTGGGGAGCAATACCAGAATCTTGGGCCAAAACAGCTGAAACGGTTCTAGGGTCCTCATCAATGGATAACATCCTTCAGTGAGGCAACATGTGCCTTTCACTGCTGCCATAGCAACTGCTAAGTTAGAGATTGAAGTTATTGCCAAGGGGATGGCAAAGAAAAGAAAGAGAACACAGCTGTAGACAACATGGGTGATTTTTTTCTATTTCCAGGCATTCTGTAGTCATTCATTTTCATTGACTAATAACTCTGATTTCCAGGAAATAACAATGGAAGAATGTTAATTTTTCAGTGTCCAATTTAGGTATCTCAAACTACGTTTTGGATGGGCTTTATTGTCCTGAGAGGTAGTAGGTAAGGAAATGCACTTACCCACTGAGAAGGCGAATCTTTCTCATCTCTAGCTTGAGTACCAACATCACCACTAGTCCCTTAGGGGATTCTTTTAGGGCCACTTAACCACTTTGATAGCTTACCATAGATTGGGAAAAGTGTCAAAAGGAAGAGGGACTTGGGTTTGGTGGCCAAATACTGGGATATCTTTTCCAGCTTTAGACCCATGAAGGGAGACAATACCTCATGTTATAATGTTTACTATCATTTTGGAGCCGGAGATCTTGATCCTTTCAATTTACATTTTCATCTTCCAATTATTTTCCCTTCAAACCTCTCAGAGACTCTTCTATCTACCCAACAAGTCCTTCCACAAGATACTCTATTGGGAAAGAGTTTAGAGTTTATTGACATCAAATACTGTGAATGACATTAATGGTATCAGTATCCTTGGTCTTATTAAATGGTGCTCATTTGGGTGATTGTCTGGTGATCCATAGAGGTCATAGTACTCCTTAGGAAGAAAGAAACACAGTGGTATTAAGTACTGGATCCCATTCTCAGGTCCAGACAATATTGTTCAGCAAATAAAGTTTAAGTCTATTGGTCTTTTTTTTCTTTTCCCTTAAGGGATCTCTTATCTCCTTTCCTTTTTTCTCAGCCTGGTATCCTCATTTTCATTCTCCCTTCAAAAATCTCTCAATAATGGATCTCATAAACTCATTTACATTGAGTTATGTAGGGCAGATGGGACTTAAATGTGTCCATTATCATAATCAGCTGAGATAAAAGATAAGAAAGCATGATGGGGGAATTACCCAGAGTAGTTCACATTTAAAAGGAAATAAACTCATAAACGGAAGAAGTAAGTGTCTAATTACAAAATGGAAGACATCAGTGAGTTGGTAGAAATGTTTTAAGCCCCAGAATCATTCTACTTCCATGACCATCTATTCATGGGTTATTTTACCCAACTCAAGTAGCCTCAACTACAGACATCAAAACTGACATATCCAATTCTAGGAGTTTGGTCTTTTGGGTGTTCTTCACTCTGAATTGACATTGTGAGAATTTGCATTTCTTGTGGGGTGGAGAAGGTCCACTTTTACATGGGAAAGTCACTGGTCTCATTGTGTATATAACTGACATGCTAAAAAGCATGTGATCAAACACATTTGACTTTTTTTCTTCTGCCTCACCTTTATTTTACTTATTTTATTTTTAAAGATTTTATTTATTTATTTCAGCAAGAGAGGGAGAGACAGAGAGAGATTGAGAGAGAGAGAGAGAGCACAAGCAGAAGGAGAGGCAAAAGGAGAGGGAGAGGGAGAAGCAGACTCCCCACTAAGCATGGACCCCGACGCAGGGCTCCATCCCAGGATGCTGAGATCATGACCCAAGCTGAAGTCGAAAGCTTAAGCCAGCCAGGCACACCTCCACCTCACCTTTAAAGTATATTATGTGAGGAATCTTTTATAAGGCCTCTGGATGAAAACATTTCAGGTCCCTGGATTTTTCTAGTCATTCTTATGTAATAGACATCCTTACAATAACTTTACAGCATGGAGATGGTTTCTTTGAATAATCAGAATGTCTAGAAGACATCAATCAAAATTATGGAGCTCATTTAAAGTGCAATTACCTCTGTATTTGCAACTCTTGAGAAAAGGTAGTTTTCTGAAGCTCTCAAAGTGGTCCCATGAAACCTCCTTCACTGGGTTTTAGGTAAAGGTAATACCCTTCCCTCACTCCCTTGGGGAATTAGAGACTCAGAATACCAACAGCTCTTTTTAGGGAAACATCTCCATTCTCTTCACATTATGTCCAACTTTTCTGGCCTTGGCATTGCTGAAGGGTCAAGAGTATGGAGCTAGTTCTCCATCATTTCTTTGAAAATTATGTATTTGAGTATTTATCTCACACTCGTTTTGATTAACTGATTTTATCTTAGAGATATTTTAGTTGAAGTTAAGACAGGAATAGTCCCATTCTAATATCCTCTTTTATCAGTTACCTGGGCTTTCCCTTAGTGGTTTCAGTTTGTAAGTTGGAGTTGGGTAGGGTCCCACTGATCAGAAATGTTAGGTACTCTCTATTCTGTGACTGCAAGCACAGAATTGGTATTTTATGTCTAAACAATGGCTACATGGATTAAGAAAGGCAGTCATTGATTAGAGACATCTGTTAGATATCATAGAGACTTACATTTTTAAATTTTCCTTTCAGCATTTAAGTTCCGTGGGACAGTCTGTAAAATCTTTATAATCATGGATCATGTTTCTATAAGTGTTGTCTTTACTCCCTGGAAAACCAAATATAAGAACTATTTTAGTTATGATTTTACAGATGGAAGGGTGAATCAGAGATATTCTTTCCACTGTGCCAATGAAAAACATACTAAAATCAGCCCTTGGTCTCATTTCACCAGTGCATTGTTTCCCTAGCTACACCTCATTACATTCTATGCCAACATAGGCACATCACTGTTCTACTTAACTGCTGCAATGCTAAGGGTGGTAGTGTTGGTTGAAGATGAGACAATCATCACAGCTTATGGTAAATGCAAAATGTAACATAGGAGCATAACTGTCACACTCCATCCTAGCAGGTCATTGGTCAACATGAGTGTTTCTCTTTCATTCCCATCTTATCTTTTATTTTTGCAAAGGGCCATTTTCTAAAACTCTGCAAATATGTGGCATGACTTTCTGGATATCCTAAAGTCTATTGTGACTTTTTTGTGTTATTTCACACATCTGCTGATAAATCTTTTATTAAACTTAGCTTAGAGAGAATGACAAATTCAGTCAACTGTCCAAAAGGCTAGGCTTGATTGTAAAGAAACCAGCATTTATACTCTTATTCAGTAGAGCACTTGGTAAAGTCCTTTGTTGATAAAAATATTCAACTTTATCATTGATAAATATAGCCCCCCCCTTAATATGGTTCTATTTTTATACTTTGCTTTTACGGGCCTTCTCATTATGAATGATATTCCTCTAATAATGACCAAAGATCACCATGGGCGGTGGTAAGGTGATTGGCATGAGGCCAATACAATTAGTTAGAATTCAGAGATAAAAAAAATACAATGAACTTACTTATGAGACAGTAAATCTTTTGATTTAATGAATGTGTGAATAGTGAATCCATATACTGCTGGTGATGACTTTAAACTATGTCCACAAATTCTATTATACTCCTTCCTGCAAGAAGTGGAATTTAATTCTCCTGTCCTTGAAAGTGGGGACATAGTGACTCACTTCGAGTGAATAGCATATATTGGACATAATGGTATATTAACTTTGTAAAAGGCAAGGCAACCTCAGCCTGGGTCTCTTGGGTCTCTCACCCTGGAGGAAGACAGCATGATGGCATAAGAATGCATCAGACAGCATGATGGCATAAGAATGCATCAGCATCAGGAGAGGCCACATGGCAGAGAACTGAACCTTCTTGTCAACAGCCATGTGAGTGAGTCGTCTTGGATACGGATCCTCCACCTCCAGTCAAGCCTTCAGATTATTGCAGCCCCAGCTGATACGATATCTTGACTGTAATGTCATGAGAGACTCAGAGCCAGAACAACTTAACTAAACCTTTTTTTGAATTTCCTGACACATAGAATCTCTGAGGGGATAATGGTTAAAAGCCTCTAAGTTTTGAGGGTAATTTGTTATGCAGCAATAGGTAACTAATACACCTCTGAGCCAAGCAATACTTTTTCCATGTCTCTGAAATGGAGATTCATTGAAGTTGAATTGAGTTGAAGATTCACACAGGTCCTAGTGATAAAATGGAGGAAAAGATGTTCATTAAGCATTAGATGGTTTAATCGCATTAGGAAGAGAATTGGTTGGCCCAAAAGTAGAGTCTTTGGGAAAGTTGCAAACAGCAGTAAAAATTATTGGAGGATTTTCCAGTAAAGGTCACTGAAATTATTGAAGAAGGCAACTAGTAACAAGAGGTTTTTTGATATTGATAGAAAAGGAGAAAATAGAACACATTTCCAAGGGCATTTTCATTTACCAAAAATAGAATCTTAGGGACATTCACACACTAGATTTGGCCGTGGACATATTCAAAATAGAAAAGCTTAATTCAAACCCAATTTGAATATCCCAGAAGAATTGAGGAATGCTTCTACTTGCTGTAAGAAGATTATTCTTCCTTAGTGCCCCAGGGCCCCGCACTATCCCTTGCAGTTTCCTTAAACCCTGCCTACACCTAAATAATAGAGAAGGCCCTAACTAGGGCCTTTATCTCTCCTTGAACTTCTTTGAGAGTATCATCTTTTTCTTGCTGGTAGAGTCCTTGGAGATGTTCCTGAAACCCACAATATTGCCCCTGTGTCTACAGGTCGGGATTGAGCTTTATCAAAGGTAGAGCCACATCATTTTTATTTGTGGCCCAGCAGCATGTCCAGCCCACAATAACTAGTTAATACAAGCTTGATAAATATGTAAACAAAAAACTCGGAGGACGTAGAATCAAAACATAAGAAGCAAGGGAGTGAGAGAAAACATATTCATCAAAGAAGGGTTTTCTGTATGAATCTAAGAAGTAATACACTCCATCTCCCATATTATGGAACTTGGGAATAATATAGAAAGCTGCATATCTTTCAATTCTTTTCAGATAAAACTTGACCTATAAGGGTAAGTTTTGGGTTTAAGAGACTTCTTTTCTCGTTCTAGTTTTCTCTTTCCAGTTTTCTAAACTTAAGAAAGGCATTTAAACTTTTGTACTCTCAGTTCCTTCACCTACAAAACGGGGATAACAAAACCTATACCTAAGTGTTGTTGTAAGGGTTTAATGAGGTTATGTTTCTAAAGCATTTAGTGTAGGGTCAGACACTGGGACGGAGCTCAGTAAATAGATGCTTTTGTGTTTTGTGGGTTTTTTTCCAAGGCATGATGATTTCCCAAAAGACATACTAAGTTGAAAATTAGGTCAATATAAAAGCTTAAACCAATGTATGCTATGGATAATCTTTCGTCCTTTATTCCACATTATAAATCTTGTACTCAAAACACGTTAGTCCTGTCTGAGTCCCGTACACTTGGATGATTATTCAATCAAGAATTATGTGTTGGGCATTTCCATCCTGGCCTCCTTCCTATGTCAGCTAGGCTTCTACCTTAGGGCCTTTGCACTTCCTGTTTTCTCTGTCTCAAAAGCTCTTCTCTCAGATATTAACATGTCTCCATGATTCACTTTGCTCAGATTACTATGCAAATGTAACTTGTTCACAGAGGTCTTCCCCTTACCCAGCTTTACTTTCCTTCATAACCCTTCTTACTATCTGGTATGTAGGCATACTTACTTCTTGGTGTATTATCTATCTGTCTTCCTAATCCCAATGTAAGACCCAGGAGTGCAGAGATTTTGCTGTGTTCACTGCTGAGGCCCTGTTTATAGGGCAGTGCCTAGCACCTGATGGGTACACAATAAATACTTGAAGGATAAATGATTGAATAAAATTCTGTGAATTATGAAGATAGCAGTGTATGATGTCACACCCTAGTGACAGCTTGCAGACTATCTACCTGCCTTTGTCCATTTGTTTCTTCCCACCTGAATTACCCTAACTCTAAATTATTAAATCCGTGTTTTAAACTCCATTTTTTAAAGCTTTTATTTATTTGAGAGAGAGAAAGAGTGCAGGAGAAAGGGGAAGGGGCAGAGGGAGAGGGAGAAGCAGACTCCCCACTGAACAGGGAACCCGATGCAGGACTTGATCCCAGGACCCTGAGATCATGACCTGAGCTGAAGGCAGATGCTTAACTGACGGAGCCACCCAGGTGCCCATAAACTCCCATGTTTAAAGTTAATCTTCAACTCCCAGCCCAAACTCTCAACTTCCCCCAGAAAGATTTCTTCATTTAGTGCAATTTACATCAATATATCCCTTCTTTGACATCCCTTAGGATAAATCCTGATCAATGAGAAATAATTGAATAGGAGAAGCTATGTGATGGATTGCCTGTGTTTAGGAAGGCTAGTCTGTGCTTTGGTGGAGGCAATCTCTATTAAATTGCTTCAGTCCAATAGTTTTGTGAGTAAGCACAAGTACCTATATACTCACCTGGTGTTTGCAGCTGTGTCTTCCTCTTAGAGCTTCCTACGCTGGCCCCGTAGGTGAGAGGGGGGCGTGTGTACTGCATGACTCAATTTCAAATACATTCACTTTCTGATTAGATAAGGGAAAGAATATATACGATGTTATAATTCTATTCCAGACCCAGGAGACCCAGAAGATGACTCAGTCATCATGCAGAGAGGTGACAGGAACGTGAGGCATTTCCTAAGAGCCAGGGAGTGAACAGAAATTTGGCTCTAGGATCAGATGGTCTGGGTTCAAATTCTGCTTCTCCTTCTCAATGAGCTCTGTGTTCTCGAGCAATTTGCTTCATTTTTTCAAAATTCAGTTTTCTCCTCTAAAAAACGGGAATAGTATTTGGCCAACTTACCACATAAGGATGATCTAAGGATCCAATGACTTGCTGTCTGAAATGGCTTCATGAGATATTAAGGGTTTTATATTAAGTGAAATTTACCTTGGTTTTTGTGCCCAGATGCTGTGATTTTAGCAGATAGCTCCTGTATACTGTAACCAGGCAAACACGGTAGATGTGGGAAGGGCTTCGATAGAACTAGAAGCTGCTGAGCTTGTTTGCCAGGGCTGCCATGACAAAGTACCACAGACTGGGTGGCTTAAATGACAGAAGTTTATTGTCTCACAGGGCTGGAGGCCAGAAGTTCTAGGTCAAGGTCCTGCAGGGTTTGTTTCTGCTGGGGGCTGTGAGGGAGAATCTGTTCCATGCCTCTCTCCGAGGTTCTGGTGTTTTCCCAGAAAACATCTTTGGCATTTCTTGGCTTCAGAAGCATCATCCCCAATTTCTGCCTTCTTCTTCATGGGGCATTTTTCCTATGTGCATGTGACTCCATTCACAAATTTCCCCTTTAAAATGGATTAGGTCCACCCTAATAACCTCACCTGAACTTAACTAATTGTATCTGTAACAACCCTATCTCCAAAGATCACACTCTGAGGTGCTGGGGGTTCAATTCAACATATGAATTTTGGGGAGACACAATTCAACCCATAACCATTGTGTACCCAGAATCCCTTGCCTGATCAGGTTATTATGAGGTAAAGCTTTGTTTATAAGTTAATCTAACATATCTTCTCTTAAGATATGTCCTTTTTCCTCTAGCCAATATACTTCTGTGATAACTTTCCACGGGATTCCTGGACAACAGGGGCGCACCAAGGAAGAAATAAGAGTGGCGGGCAGGCCGCTCTTCTTTCTTCTTTGGTGCGCCCCTGCCTCCGTGGGAATGAATGCTCTATCACTCCCATTGTTTAGAATTGCTGGCATAAGGTGATTAGGCAGAGTAACTTTTAGTTGGTTTTACTGTTCTTGTTAAACCCTCTACGGAGAATGCACCCCCTTATTGCCACCACCCAGGTCCAATTGCTCCCACTTCCCTGCTCTTGATAAACCACCCCCAGACCTGCCCAGATCTATCTCAGCTCCTCAGCAGGGACAGCATAAATAATTTCCCAGGAGGCTCCTCAGTCCCTATACAAATAGTTTCTCCCAGACTCATCCACAAGTGAGCACACATGCCCAGGTATGCTTGCTAAGAAAAATGATCCAGAACTTGTACAAGAAAGTACAAATGGCCTTTCAAAGACATACTGGGGTATGGTTTAACAAGCCCACCCAAAGACTATTTAACTGTCTGTGGGAATGTAGCTTTTATGGTTTTGCTCTTCTATTATTAATTAAAGACTCAGACTCTGTGAAGTTACATGTTAACTTGTAGGTCTTGTCCGGCAGAGATGCAAATTCTTGTCCAGTAGAAAAGATAACCCCTTTAAGGCATATATTTAGCAGTATTATTCTAATAATTATTCTTTCTTAAATGCCTGTAAATATCCAGTTCCTCAAAATATTCTTTTTTTAAAAAAGGTTTTATTTATTTATTTGTCAGAGAGAGAGAGAGCCCAAGCAGGGGGAGTGGCAAGCAGAGGGAGAAGCCGGGTCCCCGCTGATCAAGGAGCCTGATGTGGGACTTGATCCCAGGACCCTGGGATCATGACCTGAGCTGAAGGCAGATGCTTAACGAACTGAGCCACCCAGGTGTCCCTCAAAATATTCTTTTAGTCAAATTTATCATCTTAGTGGGGCCATAATTAATGAGTTAATACAAATTTGACACCAGTCAAAATGCACCGATCTGCAACAGAAGGATTTGCTCAAGCCACATCCCAATTTTTATAGTGTGTGGCTTATTTCCACTAGAACTACTTAATTGTTCTGAAGTTTGGTGGATGAAGACACTGATATTTCTTCTGCTGAAAATACTTCTACCCCTTCTTTCCTTCTCACTCCTGCCCTTTTCAGTGTCTCTTCAGGTCAATGCTCCACGCTCCTTTACTCAACGTGAGAAAGAGCAACAGAAGAGGGAGAGGGTAAGTTTTGTTCTAATACATGCACAAGAGCATTTAGAACAAAACTTTGAGGATGTGAGGGCGATCTGGCTGCGACATCTGTCACCCCCTTGATCGCCAGCGTTGATTTGGCTGATCTAGCTGGCTAGGCAGCTGTCGCCTTCCTCCCTCACCACACCGTCAGTCAAGGAGGACGACCCTCCTGGACAGAGGAGGATCTGTCTTTGGTCAAGGGTATAGGAGTATCTGCGCTCCTCTGATAGAACTTCCAAATAAGCTCTCAAGGTCCATTTGTAGGAGAATGTAAGGTAGTCAAGCTTCAGAAACTCCAGACACATCCAGATGAGGTGCTGCATGTGGCAGTCTGTGTTTCTTTTAAAATAAATAAAATGAGGGCGGAGCAAGATGGCGGAGGAGTAGGAGACCTGGATTTCGTCTCCTCTCAGGAATTCAGCTGGATAGGGATCAAACCATTCTGAACACCTACAAACTCAACAGGAGATCGAAGAAAGGAATAGCAACAACTCTCTGAA
>NC_138382.1:22133982-22144079 GCF_054177405.1 Leptonychotes weddellii | reverse complement strand
GGCCTGGTGGTGGGTATTGAGGAGGGCATGTTCTGCATGGAGCACTGGGTGTTGTGCACGAACAATGAATCATGGAACACTTCATCTAGAACTAATGATGTAATGTATGGGGATTGACATAAGAATAAAAAAAAAATAAAATAAAATAAATAAAATGAGTAAATAAAAGAAGAAAACTTTTTGGAGTAGAAAGTACAGATTTCTCGCGCTATCTGAAAGTAGATTGTCCCTATGAACCCTTTCATAAGCCGAAACGGCATAGAGTGAAGAAACAATTACCATTAATGTATCTGGAATTTTTTTTGAGTGCTCCCAGACCCCCCAGATAACCTCTCCTAGGCTGTTCTCATACCCTAGGACACATCTTGCTAACGGATGCACAAGATAAAGCGAGATAAAGCCCAGATGCTCACAGATGCATTCAAAGCTCTGGTGGATTGATGCGGAGATGCTGAGTGTGGTTCCTGGGAAGGAGAGGGCGGGGCTGCTCTCGCTCACTGCTTGGGGTGCGCTCGGTCTCTTTATGGGCTCACTGCAAAGCCAAAGCTACATGCTAGTTTTGCTTTCCACCTTTTTCCACAGAAGTAAACATCCTCTTGGGATTTCTTTCAGTTAGCGAAAGCAGGTACTAATACAGGTCTTTTGTAAAAGTGAAATGGCATTAACATGAACTTTCGAAAGGCGGGGGGTACCTGTCGAGTGAACTGTCTTCCAGCTGTACTATATACTTGCCACACGATGAATGTTAATTTCTGGGCAGTTGGTGCCTGAAGAGAGAGAGAAGATATGAGCTCTTACTGGTGGAAAACCCAGAAAAGTGACTAACGGGGAGGGGGAGGGGAAGGGGGGAGGGGAGGGGGGGGCCTATGTCACCAAAAATTCATTCCCTCTAGAACTTGGTTCCAGGATTCCTGAGTATGCAGTTTCCTGTTTTCCCAAAAACCTAACCAAGGAGATTGATCATGAAGAGAGAGGGCAGATTCTCCATTTCATTGAAATTAAAATGTCTTTTTCAAGCTTCCAAATTGGTCATTGCTGTGTACATTGCCAGGTTTGGTTACGTAAGGGGATGTTAAAATGGTAGCTTTGGTAGAGACCCTTACGCACTAAATATCAGATCTTAAAGTGAGTTGTAGCATATTACCCTGTAGGATTTCAAAGAAGAGAATCGAAACTCAATTACTCCCCTAACTTCATCTGGACTATAAAAGGGTCTAGATAGGAGGAGAGAAAGGGAAAATTTGTGATAAGGTTTCTTTGAAGGGAGTTGTGCTGAGCCCTACCCACCATCCCTTCCCTAAGAGAAGGGGCAAGGGACACTTCCTCTTTAGAGAGAGGCTGTACCAGAACCACTCTGAGATCTTGTCTTGTGTCCCCTGAACTCAGAGCACACAGGGGTTCTTCAATGTGGAATTTTAGCTTATTAGTAAAAAGTAGTCCTTCTATCTTCATCTCCATGGGTGGAGTATACCTCCCCTGCCCTGTGACTTAATCACTCTACCATGTGGCTTGATTTGTAAGGGGATGTTAACAGATGTGATTCGAGCAGGGGCTTGGAATACTCTTGCATGGTTGGCCATGCTCTCCTAGGGCCTCTGCCTTTGACATGAGAGCACTATGCCTGGCTAGGCCCCTGGTCCAAGGAGAATGAAAGACATGTGGAACAGATCTTCTGGTCCAACCAGTCTATAGGTACAAGTACAAACTACCGTGCTTTTAACCCACCAAGATCTGGGGTAGTTCATTATGCAACATCATTGCTGTCCTTGCTGACCAATATTTTTGGCTAACTGCTTTGATGGTAGAGAAAAGTGGGGTTGCCACTTGCTGCATTGGATTCAGCCCCCACTCTCGGTTTGTCTGAAGACATGCCCCATTGTTTTCTGGGAATCAAATGTGTGCTGTGTGCTGGAAAGAGACTCAGCATGGGGATCGAATCAAGCAAGGCTGAGGGATTTGGCTGGTAAAGAAACCGTGATCCCTTATTCAATTCGAACTGCTTATTACTCACATAGCAAGAGCCAGAATAGCAAATGTGCTGGTTTTCTGTGTCCTTTGTTCCACCAGACGACACCAGAGCAAAAGGGGCTGGATGATTACATGAATGATAAAGCATTCTTGGTGCTGCCGAGCCTGTGCCCTGCTGTAGCTAAGCAGTTTTATAGCCTGCAGCTGTACCCTAAGTGGGAGTGCAACAGAAAGCCTCATACCTTGTTGGAATCCAGGAGGCAATGAGGAGCTGTCTCATGACAGCCTCCTGGGAAGATAGGGAGGCAAGTGAAAGATGGTTCTTGCAGCAAGTTCCGTGTATTATCATTAGTCTTCAGCTCAAAAAAGTGTTTGAATGGACTGCTACCAGAAGTATTTTCAGATTCCGAAACTGCAAGCACATTTTCAAGTGCCAACATGAAATCTACTGTAATAATAAAAAATGTACTAGCTCCGTTTATAATTACAGAGATGATCAGAGATCTTTTTAAGGCATAGCCATGGATAGAAGTAATCACAGTGCAGAAAAAAAGTTTCCCTTTGCTTGTGCAATAGGTATATTTTTCTCACAAAAAGATTTGCTTATAGGCTACTGTGACTAAAATTTCTCCCAGATAAAAGTTCAAAAATAATAGTGAATTTTGGCAGAGACTCCATGGTTGAGTTGGACTTTATGAAAAAAAAATTATTGCTTTTAGGGGAGATAAGACAAACACAAATTTTAGTAAATATTTGCATAAAAGTGCAGACAGTATTTATTCAGGGTTGAAGCAAAGCACAGACAATTCTATGGAAGATTTGGCTGTCCTGTCCGTATTTTGCAAAATACTATTCAAACAGCATCTGATGTCTTTTCTATTGACATCAAAGTAATTGTCAGGAAATTTTTCTTGATTTTCAGGCATTTATATTGTTTGAACTGAGCAATTAAAGGATTTTTGTGATTTTGTTGGCATTTAGTAGTCTTCAAATACTCTCACGTTCAAAAAGCCCATTGGCTCTTTAACAAATCTTCAGTTCTATTTGAAGCACCGAAATCATATTTTAATTCTGAAGGAAAGGTCCTCCAAATTCTTGTTGACTTTTTAAGTAATCTATTGAATGAAGTCTACTTATTTTTTCTTACAGTTTTCAATATCTTTAGCAATAGGATTATGCAAATGGAAAGAAAAGCAAATAACATTACTGAAGACTCCATTGCTTACAGAAACTCATTGAATGTGTTAAAGAAAGAAATGACAGAAAAATTTACCTCTTTAAGTGTCAAGGCTGTTCTTAAAAAGACAAACTTACTTATGAACAGGAAAAGAAATTCTGACTTGAAATGGATAATTATCACTGCCATGACTTGCCGTGACTATCTTTTGAAATGGATTTTATCCCCTGAAGAATTCAATTATGTTATATGGATGTTACTAAATACTCTTACAGCACGTGTAGTGTTGAAGAAGAAGGGATTAAAAATGGATGACCATGCTGTTTTTTGTTTTTGTTTTTGGCCAGTGGACATTTCAAAAATTGTTGAAGAGATTCAATGCAACTGTGAAGAATGGAAAAGCAAGTTACATCATGAAAGATGGCATTATGTGTTGTGGGAAACCAAATTTGAGGAGCAATGCCTAGAGTTGTTAGCTCTCTGTAAGCACGTGGTTAATATCCTGGCCCATAATGCTACTGTTGAGTGTGGCTTCTCGTTGATGAATGTTCAATGGATAAAAGAGCAAAGTAAGTCGATGGACCAATGTAGAAGCTATGTCATGGGCACAGAGTCTATAAGAGCAAGAAATTTTATAAGCAGATTCTGCAAAACGAGTAACTGGTCAGGCAAGCCAAATTATCCAAGAAATATAATTAAGAAAAGAAGTATGCAATTTAGATCCCCGTCAGCTTTATCAGATAAATAATAAGTAATGTTTAAGTATCATATATCCCAGACAATACTTTTTTCCTCAATTCACCATGCAGGAGCAATTCAAAATAGTTAAAATGTACCTAGGTATTACAGATTTTTATTTGCTTAATCTGACAGTTGCAGAGAGGGGTCAAATGGAGGGTGACTCAGGGCTCTCCTAAGCTGTCTGATTTACTTAGGAGCCAATCTCTGGCAGAAGCAGAACATGAAACAAAGAGGTAGGTGCTGGGGTGCCTGGGTGGCTCAGTCGGCTAAGCGTCTGACTTCGGCTCAGGTCATGATCCCAGGGTCCTCTTTCCAGCCCTGCAATGAGGATTCCGCAGCCCCCCACCCCACCCCCCAGCCAACCATGGAACCCTGTATCTGGCTCTGTGCTCCCTGGGTGGGGAGTCTGCTTCTCCCTCTGCCCCTCCCCTTGCTCGTGTTCTCTCTCTCTCAAATAAATAAAATCTTAAAAAAAAAAAAAGAAAAAAAGAGGTAGGTGCTAGAACCCTAGAAGTTGCCTAGTCGAACACCGGAAGAAATTGCATCACTACAGATGGCCTTACAGCCCTGTCCCAGTAGCCTAACCCCGGAAAGATGCAAGTAGACGGTCAATGCGCTTGTTATGTAAATTCCTCAACACCTTGTAGACTTTTTCTGAAGACACACTTCACATAAAAGTCATTTCTGGCTCTTGCTGACTGTAGACAAAGTTGACCCTGAGCTCTGGAAGATGTTTCCCTTGAAGGAATTTGCTTTGAGCACCGAGGAGGAGTGTGGAATCCATCTGCCGGAGGCTCGCCCATCCCTGGGGGCAGTTGAAGACTGGGATGCATTTTTAGTGTTTCTTAAGTAGCGCAGTACTTCCATTAACATATTCCCTAGTTAGAAGGTAAACTTCATTCATATAAATGTTCTCTAGGGTTTCCTGTCTTTCTAAAATGCTTCTCCTAATGGTCTCTGAAAAAAATTACGTTTTCTGCTCTTGTTTTAATTTTACACCAGGAAGCATGTTGCTGTATCCTGGCAGGAGTGTGGGGTTTAGTCAAATCCTAAAACCATTCTTTTGCTTGCAGGTTACCATTAGAAGTGATAAGGAAAAGCAAGAACAGCAGCAGGTGGGAGTCACAGCGAAAATAAGACAGCCCTCAGGTAGCAGAGATTCTTCCACCATGGGAGGTCACTAAGGGAGGATGCACAGTGCCACTAACCAGGAGCCTAGAAGGTGCCTTTCACGCAACCTGAGTTGAGCCTTAAGAAATGGAAGTGAAATTCATGATACACTGGTGAAAGAAAGAAAGAAAGAAAGAAAAAGAAAGAAAGAAAGAAAGAAAGAAAGAAAGAAAGAAAGAAAGAAAGAAAGAAAGAAAGAAAGAAAGAAAAGAAAGAAAGAAAGAAAGCAGGCTTTGGTAGAAAGAGCAGTGGATTGATGCTCTTATAAGTATTTGCATTACGACAGGTCTGAGTTCAGGTTTTTGCCAGAAAAAAAGAATTAGCCCCTTCAAATGTGTTTCTTCTTCTTCTTCTTCTTCTTCTTCTTCTTCGAGAGAGAGAGAGAGAGAGAGAGAGAGAGGGAGGCCACGGAGAGGCAGAGGCAGAGAGGGAGAGAGAATCTTAAGCAGACTCCCCGTTCCCAAAGCCAGGCTCAATCTCAAGACCGTGAGATCATGACCTGCGCTGAAATCAAGAGTCAGACGCTTAACCAACTGAGCCACCTAGGAGCCCCAAATGTATTTCTTCTTTTGAAAAAGGGGTGGGGGGGACGCCTTTTTCACAAAATTGTGTGAGGATTAAACACACAGCCCTCAGTCAATGTTATTTGTCTTCTTTCTGTTTAATCATGTCTCTATAAAGTCATTCAATCTATAAATATTTATTGAGCACCTACCTTGTGTCAGCCAATGAAAAACAAAACCGCATGCTGCTAAATAAAAAATGTGTGTTTATTTGGCGTCTTAGAGATTGCAATCTGGGAGACCAGATTTGACCTAAACAGAAAGCGAGCTCCAGAGAGACAAAGGAGGTTAGAGTTTTTACAGAGGATCACAGAATTACATAGGTTGTATTGAACGAAATGTGCTGCTGTAGTTACAGTTACGCTAATCTCTGTATGATTGCTTGCTAGGCGTAGGGGTTAGGTGGAAAGTCCATTTATGCCCATTTTAACATAGCGCCCATGTCTTGGCTTTTTTCTTAATATTATTTTTAGAGAGGGAGAGAAGGAGAGAGAAAGACAGAGGGCGGGGAGGGGCAGAGGGAGAGTAAGAGAGAGAATCTTAAGCAGGCTCCATGCCCAGCACAGAGCCTGTCTGGGGCTTGATCTTGAGATTATGACCGGAGCTGAAATCAAGACTCCTACACTTAACTGACTGAACCACCCAGGCACCCCTTTAAAAAATTATTTATTTATTTTTTTAGAGGGAGGAGGGTGCCCATGTCTTGGCTTCCGGTGGAAGTCAGCAAAAATGCCAAGAATTTGAGACAGAAGATGTGCACGAGCCCCACTTCTTCCACGTCCTCCTGGCTCCATGTTAAGTAACCCTCTTAGCAATGCTTACGCCACTTTATTCTCTCCTTGATCATCTGTGATGGCACTCTTGTAGGTGCTAGACATACAGTGAGGACCAAACTCCACACCCCCCAAACAAAAACCCTGAACTCCTTGATTCTCACTTTTTATGGCATTTACGCTGGCAAATGAGACAATGAATTAGACCTTAGACCTCAAGAGTATAACTGGGATGCTTGACAGGAAGGGAGAGTATGATGCTGTAAGAATATTGGGGGATTCAGGTAAGATTTCCCTGAGGAAGACTGAGTGTGGATTCAAGATAAGTAGGAGATAGACATGCCAACAGGGACTAGTGTGTGCAAAGTTGGGAGGTAGTGGGAGGTACCCCAGGAAAGGAAAAAGGCCATCAAGGATGAAGCATATTGGAAACTAGAGGGGAGGGGTAGCAAATGGGTTGCTCTTATCAGCAAAGCTGAAGTAGCTGGTATCAGAACACTCCTATCAGCCCTAAAATCCAGTACACACAACTTCATGCTCCATCACACTGAGCCTTTGTGGACTGACTCAGTGCACAGCGATGGATTAGATTTTCCTTAATGGTCACTCAATTCAATTATTCATTGACCAAAGTAACCAGATCATAAACAATTATTTCAGTCTTCTTAATAACACATCAGCTTGATTACAGCAATAATTGCGAAAGATGACCCGGTTAATCTGTTTAGGGGAAAATGGGTTTTCCCATATATGTAGGACATAATGTAACCTAATATGGTTTGGTTAGAATCTAGTTGGAAATGGAAAGATGTGTCCATGACAAGCTAGTTTAGGTTTTAAAATTATGTCTTTGTTTATGATCTTGCAGTACTGATCTCATATTGACCTGACATGACCTGATATATTATGCATGGCTTCCAGGGTCCGAGGATATGTCCATGTATCTGTCAGAGAGTCTTTAGGGGCAATGCAAACCCTGAGTGTTTAACAGAACAAGTATGGTATTAGAAGGCTAAGATCATTGCTATACTGTTTATCTCCAGATATAGATTGATAGATCAAGCCTGGGATTTGGAATCGCCCAAACTGGGTTTTTGATCTAACCTTGGCCATGAGCTGTGTGACTTTGGACAAATGGCCTAGGTTGAATGGAGCCTTAGGTTCTTCATCTGCAAAATGGGGATTGCAATTCCTATTTCTCAAGATTAAATGAGATTAAATACACAAAAGCAGACAGCTAATGAGTATTTATTGCTTTATCTTCTTCCTTTTGTAAGTTTACCTGAGGAGCCGGACTGTCCACAGTGAGGAAGCTTCCCGAGTGCAGAAAAGAGTGCCTTAGGGAATGACAACAGAGTCCAGTGGAGAGAGTGTCAAGGCATGACTCAAGGAGCAAGGACAATCTCTGGGCTCAGAGGATTACATCACCCAGAGATGGGGACATCCATCGTGGTTGCTACTGTACCTGTTCGGCCTGTCGGCAAAGGGGCTGGTGTGCTTGAGAAGCAGGGAATAACTTAATGTAGGTGGCTAAAAAGACCAATATGCAAAGAGCTGCCCTTCGCTCTGAACCAAAGCATGGCTCTGAATGTTTTTGTTTCTTCACCTCCGGAGACACTGGACTCGAAAAGGCCACTGGTTTGCCAGATCTGGTGTGAAGTTATTCTTGTGCTAACAGAGTCTACACAGGGGAGCTGGCTGTTCTTACTACCATCCTCTGAGCACGAAACAGAGCGCACATTCTGAGGAGGCCAGTTGCGGTGTTCCAAGATCCTTATGGACTCCTCAGGCCGCCAGAGAATTCTGTCTGTGCTCCCTTGGAGCTGGCTGCAATCTCGTGTTAGAATCATGATCCCATTAGCCGTGGAACTATTAATCTTCTTATAGACTGTTAGACAGAAAACCACGGGCAGTGAAATAACAGCTGTTTGGGGGGTGCTGAGATTTTAAAAGGGCACGGTGGAGAGGCCTGGAGCGAAACCACACCAAAGCCCAGCCTTCAAGCAACAAACCTGATTACTATCCCCCACAGGCTGGCCAAAACATGTCCAGAGCTGGAGAGATCCACAAGGTGGGTGTGAGAAGCCTGAAATGCCCCGTTACTCATGTCACTCACTGCTTAAGCCCTGGAAGAGCCAGCCAAAAAATAAAATCTCTGAGTTCACAGAAATTCTGACCAGCTTACAACACATTTCTCTCCCTTCACTTCCCACACTTATCCTTGTCAGTAATGTCAGGGGCACTGGCAAAATGCCTGGAGAAAGGTCTGGGTGCAGGGTGGAGAGTTTCTTTTCTATTAGGACTCATATTTGCTCTCAGAGCAATTTTCTCTGTACTGACTCTGGGCTGCAGCTCCGTGCTGGCATAAAGAGCTGCATTATTTAAGCAGAATTTAGTCCTGTGACTCCCAGCACTTAAAATGAGGATAACGGTAGCCAATCAGGTCAGCCACAGGGGGATTATTGCCTGAAGGACAGGAACCACTGCCAAATTTCTGAGCTCCCAATGGCTCCCAGTGGTCGCTAGGCCTGCATATGTAAGTTGGAATTGGTGCAGATATAAAATACCCAGCCTTCTTCCACGAGCCCGGCAGAATATCAATGAGAAAAAGCAAATTCTGATATTCAGCTGTAAATTGTGACATATGGGGCCACAGGGTAGAGGGGGAAGGGTGCTCCTTGAGAAAGAGCCAGTGGAGCCCTGTGTCTTTGGGGCAGGACAGCATTTTCCTAGGTCACCTGTGAGGTGTGTATCATGGCAACTACTCAAGAGTTACCTTCTCTACTTTCCAGGGCTTTGCTTTCTCAGGCATTTTCCTTTTATGATTTGCCAAAAGAAATCTCCCCCATGAGGATGTGGAGCAATTGGAAGCCTCTTACATTGCAGATAGGGCAGGGACTTTGCAAAAAACTCTGGCAGCGCCTCAAAAATTAGACATAGAATTACCACACGACCCAGCAATTTCACTCTTAGGTATCTATGCAAGAGAACTGAAAGCATGTCCTCAAAAAACCTGCATGTGAATGCTCATAACAACATTATTTGTAATAGCCCCCAAATGAAAACAACCCAAATGTCCACCAGCAGATAAATGGGTAAACAAAATGTGGTATATCCATATAATGGAATATTATTCAGCCATAAAAAGGAACAAAGTTCTGATCCATGCTACAATATGGATGAACCTTGAAAACATGCTAAGTGAGAGAGGCTGGACACAAAAGGCTACATATTGTATGGTTCAATCTAAATGAAATGTCTGGATGAAGCAAATACATAGAGGCAGAAAATAGATTAGTGGTTGCCTGGAACTGGGGTTGGTGGGATAGGGAGTGACTGCTAACGGATATGGGGTTTCTGTTTGGGGTGAAAACACTGATTGGGAATTATTGGTGATGATTGCACATACTAAAAACCACCAAATTGCAAGCTTTGAAATGGTGAATTTTATAGTGTGTGAATAATATCTCAATAAAAAAAAAAAGAATCTCTGAAATGAACTGAACCTTAGGAATTTATAGCTAAGAGACAGATTTTGGATTTGTGTTTGGAGATTCACATGCTTATTTTGACTCTAGATAGACATATTTTATTTTGAGCACTTTATGATGTCTCTAAGAGGCACTTTATTTATTTATTTATTTATTTATTTTTTATTCTTATGTTAATCCCCATACATTACATCATTAGTTCTAGATGAAGTGC
>NC_138382.1:22109610-22133882 GCF_054177405.1 Leptonychotes weddellii | reverse complement strand
CCAGTGCTCCATGCAGAACGTGCCCTCCTCAATACCCACCACCAGGCCAACCCATCCTCCCACCCCCCTCCCCTCTAGAACCCTCAGTTTGTTTTTCAGAGTCCATCGTCTCTCATGGTTCGTCCACCCCTCCGATTTCCCCCGCTTCATTCCTCCCCTCCCGCTACCTTCTTCTTCTTCTTTTTTTTTCTTAACATATTCTAAGAGGCACTTTTTAAAAAAAGGGTAAAATCATGAATCTCATACAAATGTAAAATAAACCCATATCAGAGGCTTTATTTAATTCATGAATTAATGAGAGAATTAGTAGGATTAACAACAGGTTCAAAGGAGAATTCAAAGAATGAGAAATATATGGGCAGTAAGGGATAATGGAATGAACCTTTAAATAATTATAAAACTGGTCTATCCACAAGGCAATAATCAATTGTGTTCCAGAGGACATAATTCATTTGCATTTCTATGGACAAGAATCATTTGCATTACTGTCGATTTTCTCCAACTTACAAAATTGTAAAATAGCTCAAATCAATAAAAGACAGAGGAAAAGCCCCAGAAGGATGTGCTAGAGAGGAGATCTAGTAATCAAAACTTTTTGCCCATTTCCAAGGTCATAATTTCTCTTGGCTTGTCTAAGATACTGTAGGCACTTTGATAGTTGAACAGAAGAATGAGTGAATACTATTGTTTTCATCATGAGTATTCAGACTTATAAGTTCCATATATTATATGACAGCCATGTCATTCACCATCCATCTGATAAATATATATTTACTAGCTAATGTGTTCCAGGCCAGGAGGTTACAATGTAGTTGGAGAGAGCTGGGTGGGAGGCACAAAAAGCATTGAATACGAAAGTGATTAGCCTCTTAATGAGAAGCACTGGGTGTGCAAGAGGGAGTCCAGAGGAAGGAGAAATTACTGTGAGCTGGAGCAGTCTTTGAAAGGAGGTGGTCCTTGGAGCTGAACCTTCAACACAACAAATATTTAATAATCTGTCACTAAAGGGCAACAGACAAACCTATGTGCTTGGGTTCGGGAGACACCCAACCTGGACTGAATCCCAACTTTACTGTCTGTGTAAACTTGGACAACTTACATAACCTTCCTGCAGTGGCGTTTTCTCATTTTCAAAATGAAACTAATAAATGGAACTTACCTCATGGATTTCTTGTGAGGCTTAAATGAGATTGGAAATGTAAAGTGTTGCAACCCTTGCACATAGTAAGCCCTCGGTAAGTAATATGTGTGTCCATCAAACTGCTACTGAGGTCCATTCCTTGCCCTGTAATAGCTAAAAATTGTGCATAGGAAAAGGGCACCGATTTATTAACATGTCTATAAAGTGAAGACCCCACCTGACAGTTTTATATATGGCATCTTCCCTCATTCTTACAATAATTCTTACACAATTCCTAATTATGATTTAAATAGCATCATACGCTTCTTAGAGGTTAGGAAAAGCAAGCCCACCTTGGACTGGGAATCAGGGTTTGGCATATGTAGGCACTGTGCTCAGAGCAAGGATACGTGTGCATTGTATGGAGAGAACACAGAGGAGGAATGTTTCCCTCTGGGGCAAAATACTTTGCCAGGGGGACAGCCTTCCATGTTGGGAAATGGCTGAACAGAGGCACAAAAGCAAATGGGAAATGGGAAATGGGAGGGGGTTTCTAAGACAATGATAATGAACACACGCAGCAATGACAAGACAAATGGAAAGACTAATGATACCTTCATTTTTGGATGCAAATGCACAAGGAGAAGGGTGCAAGCCTGAGAATGGTGCTGTCAGGAAGAGGTGTAGGCTACCTTTATCTCCTTTTGGCCTTGCCATTTTCCCTGGGTCAGTGTTGTCAAGCATCTCATGGTAGCATCAGGATCCTTTTGTTCAAACATAACCTAAAACAGGTCAGTTACTAATGGGCCTGTGACTGAGGCTGAAGCTGGGTGCGGACCTGGAGTCTTGCCCACCTGGCTTTCTCTGCCTCAAAGGACAGAATTTGAGGAAATCTTTGAGGTCACAGGGTTTCCCCGGGCTCCCTGGTTCCTGGAACATGGTGCAATAATCAACTGAATTGGGTAGAAATGACAGTTAGTCAAAGCAACCTGGAATCCTGTAAGCACAGGGCAGCAACCTGAGGTCAGAGACAGGGGATGTCAGTGGTGGAGAGGGTGATGATTTGGGCCACTGAGGAGAGAGTGAGGTAACTCACAAGAATCAAAAGTTTGGATCAGATCCACAAAACCAAGGTAGTGGGCTGGAACTCTATAGTGTTGAGCCCAGGTCATGGGGTGGAAGTCCCTGAGTGGGAAGTCCCAGCATCTTTGAGATACAACAGCTATTTGTGGATTTCTGGTGATTTTTATACGATGAGAAATTGACCATGTGGCTGAGTCACTTTCTCTGAGCATCTCCTTCTGAACATATACTCTACTGTCATGGCAAAGACAGAGTCCCATCTTGGAGCTGGCCACATCTTGGGGATATAGCAGGAGGTTTATCAACCCCAAGACCTTCATCATGTCCAACTGAAAGCGTGGTTGAAGCTTGAGGATTTGGGCTAAGACCTCTTCATCATTTGAAACATTCTGTTTTGAGGTTCTTGGAGGTCTCTGAACTCAAAGGTCTTGATGGGGGACACTGTTGGCTAGTCACGAGTTGTCTGAGGGCTTCACCTTACACTAATCAGTAGAAACTTACCAATATATTTGATGGGTCTTGTCTTTGGATCGAAGCCCAGATGATTTCAGGGTCATACTCCTCCTGGTTTTTAATTTCAAGTTTTCCTTAATGAAGCATCTTTAGAAAATCAATAAAAAATGTTCTAGCCAGACTGCTGATGAGAGAAATGGCCTTTCACTTATAAAAGGAAAAAATATACTAGACTTCCCCATGGCGAAGAAGAGACTAAGTTATGGAATTTTCTTTGCAAATTGTAAATGTCTTTGTGTACAGTAGTTTGTATAATATTTGCCAAGGGTTATTCGGATCTGATAAGCTTCTTTGTTGCTTATGAACAGACCATGCATGCTGAGAGTAACAATCTAATTATCCAAACTGCTGGTATCCAAGATACCGTCTCTCAAGATTAATGTGTTTGCGTTATGAGTTTGCCTCTGAGTGAGAGACAGTGGTCCTAAATAAATTGCACTGAATCGCTGTAACAAACAATAAAAATAAATCAACTTCTTATGTCAATTCTAGACTAGGGTGATTTCCACTGTGGATAGATCATGGCCAGTCTTGTGTGCTAGAATTAAAACAAAGTAATTTTGTGGACCATGAAGAACCATGGCAATCCTTCTTGGCTAACGAACTTACTTTCTGCTCTTCTGGAAGCACTGTCCCCCACAATTGTCCTTTTTTATTATTCCTTCCTTCAGATATTTGTTTCACCCTGTGGCTTTTGACCCTGCCCAGATGCATTCACCTAATCCTGGAGGCTGTCCCACCCATGGCAGAGATGTGCCAAACATTGGGGTTGGCTCTCATATAATGATTAAAAAGTGACCCTGGAGCCACATTGCTCAGGTTCAAACTCTACTTCTCCATTTACTGTGCACCCTTGCAAAGCGCTTAACTATCTTGTGCTTTGGTTTCATTGTCTGTAAATGAGGACGATATTGCAAAGATACTTTATTTTACTTTTTATGAGGATAAAATGAGGTCTGCATGTAGGTCTTTAATAACGCTGGTTATCGTGATCTCTGCTGTTACTACGTAGCCTGATGGAGAGGGTCCCGGATGTAGAGTCAAAATTGCTGGGTCCAAATCTTAGTTCTGCTGTTGGAGTTCCAGATCTATAAATTTGGGAAATGTTATTTCGACTCTGAAGTCTATTTTCCATCTATAAACGGCAGTGGCATCTACCTTCTAGGGTTATTGAGAGGGCGAAGCAGGAAAGCACGTGGAAGTAGGGGCAGAATGACATAGCAGTCTAGGGGCTTATATTCTGGAGCTACAATGACCTGGGCACACATCTCAGCCAGCTGTGTGGCCCCAGGTAAGTTATTTTTTCCTTTCCGAACCTTAGCTTGATCATCTGTAAGATGGGAACAGTGATGCTATTTATGGTTGCAAGGATTCAATGGTTTAGTGCCATTTCTGGCCCAGGTTCCACTGGTCAACAGTGGTGAGCCAGATTGTCAAGAAAGCACTCCACCAATGCCTGGCTCCCAGCGGGCACTCAGGGCACCCATTTTCCACCTCCTCTCTCTCTCTCTTCCCCTACCTACCCCTCAGGAGTGGCCAGCAGCCTCCTCCCCGTGCACCTATTTAGGACCTGCTGCTGAGGGTGGTCACCGTTCTCAGAGCCCTTCCCGCAGTGTAAATGATACCTCTCCCCAGGGCAAACTGATCGTGAGGTCAGAGCAAATAGAATCCTGCACTGGACCTCCTGGGAGTGAAGGGCCAGAGCAAGGTGGGGAGGGGGGAGATGTTTTCCATCGTGGGTCTGACCCGAGTCTCGGTTTCTTTCTTTGGCTGCTGTTGGTCCTGCTGGCAAGACAGCAGATGCTCTTCCGAATGGCTGTCAGCGAAGGTATTTCTCAGTGGCTTTGGTGAGATAAAGCTTACCGAACACTGATGCGGATCTTTATTTCAGAGGCCTCAGCTCATGGAGGTGACTCTTTCTTCTCCTACTCATACAAACACAGGGAATAACACTTCACACTTTTTGTAATGCTCTGTGCTTGCCAAAGGGTTTGTATGACAATAAAATTCTATGGGATAGTGGTGTTTCTTAGCATTAGGTCAAGGGAGTATGGGCCGTAAGTCACATTTACTGAGGGTCTAGGATATGTCAGACACTCATGAAATACATTTCATATCCCAGTTTTGCGGTTGTGGAAGCTGAAGGGGGGAGAGATTGATGGGCTTGCTCTCCATAACACAGATCCAGATCCAGGGGTGACATTCAACCAAGGGTCTGTTTGATTTCCAAACCTCGGGCTTAAACACAAATCACAGAAAGAATCAGGGACTTGCCACAGGTGTATTATTACTAAAACTTGGCAGAGGGGAGATTATATGAAGGTGTGGATTGGTTTTTTTGGCTTTCTTGATTAAAAAAATAGTGAGATGACTGGAATAATTCAGAATCTGCCTCTAAGAAACTCATAGTCCATGAAATTCATTTGTATAACCGAGGGAAGTGTCCACATGACTCTAGCATGCAATAATTCTGAAACAAACTTTTAGTAAAATCTAAACCTGCCTTGCAAAATACTAGCCATATGTGAATATTTCTATTTAAGCTTAAATCAACTAAAATTAATTACAGTTAATGGAATTAATGAGATGCTGTGCGGGTCTCCTGCCTGTGCCGTCCAGGCCAAGAGCTGGGGAGAGCTGTTCCCTGTAGGCACCTAGCACTGTAGAGGCTACATTGGCCTAGAAGTGAAGTGAAAGGGAAGCTCTCCCAGAGACTAAAGAGAAACTACCCTAGAATTGGAAAGGGAAGCCTTTCATCTTCCAGCACCTTTTTCTAGAGAATTCAGAAAGGGCACGAGGTAACTTTTGGGATATGGAAATATTCTCCATGTTGATTGTGGCTGTGGCTTTTGTGGGTGCACACATCTGTCAAAGCTCATTGAATTGTATAATTTAGATGGGTATAGTTTTTTTATATGTAAATTATACCTCAGTGAAATTGTTTTAAAAAGACATGCATGATAAACACTAAATAGACACATACATCCACGTTACCTCAGGATGGCTAAAATGAAAAAGAAAATGCCAAGTTTGGGTAAAGATATGAAACAATTGGAACTTCGTGGTCATATTGCTGGGAAGATAAAATGTACAATGTTGAAAATCATTCCTCTTTTGAAGGAACTATTGAAACTGAATTTAGGCATATCTTTGATCCAAGAATCCCAATAATTAAGAGAGATGCAAACATATGTTCACCAGAAAGATGTTCACTGGAATACTCAGGGTAGCCCTGAAATGTTCATGGTTTCAAACTGGAAAATATCCAAGTGGTCATAATAGAGGAATGGTTTAATCAATTGTCATATTTTAATACAGTGGAATATTAAATATTGATGGAAATGAACAAACTGTAATCACATAACAATATGGACGAGCCTCACAAATACCATGTTGAATGTAAGAAGACCAACACAAAAGAGTAGAGTATGATTCCTTTTATTTAAAAATGTTAAAGGCAAAAAAATATGGTTAGAAGTCAGGGCAGTGTTTACTCTTTTGGGGGATAGTGACAAGAAAGGAGAATGTGAAGCGATTCTGGGATGTCGGTACCGCATTCCTTCTTGGCGTGGGTGATGGTCATGTGGGCACATTCAGCGTGTGAAGATTCACTGTGCTGTGCCCTTATGGTTGATGCCCTTTCTTATATGTATGTCATACTTCAATTAAAAATGGACTCTGAGAAACAAAACAGATGAACATGGGGGAAGGGAAGGAGAAATAAAGTAAGACGAAAACACAGAGGGAAACAAACTGTAAGAAACTTAATTCTAGGGAACAAACTGAGGGTTGCTGGAAGGGAGGGAGGAGGAGGGATGGGGTAACTGGGTGATGGACATTAAGGAGGTCACCTGATGTAATGAGCGCTGGGTGTTATAGGCAACTGATGAATAACTGAACTCCACCTCTGAAACTAATAATACACTATATGCTAATTAAATTGAATTTAAATAAAAAATTTTTTAAAAATTTACTTTGAAAAATCTCAGCACTGCTTAAGACACTCAGAGCTCACTCACAACCAATTGGGTTTGAATCTGTCTAAGCGGAGGCTGTGCTTCTTCAGAAGGAATGAGCTGTTCCCATTTTAGTATTCTGTGAATCTGTTCACCTTGAGTATACCCCAGGTACCATTGGCAAGAACATTTGGGGCCATCACAGGCAGGCAGGACAATTAAGGTGTTCTTCAATTCTGTTGCTAGGTGAAAGTGGTACCAGGCTCCACAGAAAGAGCCTTCTGGTTCAAGGCTGAGAAGCCCTGGGATGGAAGCAGGTGAGCCTCCTTCACTTGATAGAAGTTTAAAAGAACAGTCTTGAGTTTCTTGGTTTTGGGTTTTTTTTGTTTTTACTTTACTTGGTTAGCTGGCTGTCTTTCCAGTTTGTGCTTCTAGGCATGAGGAGAACTGAAGATATGCCAATACCATTGGTGTGAGTCTGGATGCCGAGTGATAGAAAGGCATCCTGTGTGGCAGAGGGAGCTCAGGGTTTGCAGACAGACAGGTCCTGGACTTGGGCTCTGAGTCACCACCTGGTGTATCAGGATGAGTTTGGAGAAAGTTATGAAACCATCTAAAACAGAAGAGATACATCCCACATTTGGGGCAAGTATTAGCATTAAAGCTCAGAGTTTTACATATTTATTTTTTTAAAACATTTTATTTATTTATTTGAGAGAGAGAGAGTGCACACATGCAGGGGGAGAGGCAGAGGGAGAAGGAAAGGGAGAGAATCTCAAGCAGACTCCCCACTGAGCACGGAGCCCGATGCTGGGCTCCATCTCACAACCCTGAGATCATGACCTGAGCCAAAATCAAGAGTTGAACGCTTAACTGACTGAGCCACCCAGGCACCCCCAATTTTATTTTTTAAACTAAAGGTGCCAGTTGCAACCGTCTAAATCTATTTCACCATCTACTAATAAGTCACTGCCCAACAGTCTGGAAAACACTAGCACACAACACCTAGTGCAAGGCACACAATAGTCAGGCGTGAATGAGACCACTGTAAAGGTTGGATCAAATCACTTCTTTAAAATCCCATTAGACGAGGGGCACCTGGGTGGCTCAGTCGTTAAGCATCTGCCTTCGGCTCAGGTCATGATCCCAGGGTCCTGGGATCGAGCCCCGCATCGGGCTCCCTGCTCGGCGGGAAGCCTGCTTCTCCCTCTCCCACTCCCCCTGCTTGTGTTCCCTCTCTCGCTGTGTCTCTCTCTGTCAAAATAAATAAATAAAATCTTTAAAAAAAAAATCCCATTAGACGAACATCTGCTGTTCACTAGCAAAACTGGGTCTTTCCAAAGCAAAAACGCCTGAAAAGAGAAGTTCCCGGTGCGACTCCTGACTTGGCTCTATATTAGAAGCACCTCTTGTGCTCTAAAAACTCTCCAGGCTCAGGCCAATTAAATTACAATTCCTGAGGCGAGACCTCCCCTGTTGATGCCAGTGTGCAACCAAGGCTGAACCACTGGTCTAGTGGGCCCCGTGGGCAGTCTGTCCGTGTTCTGACCCACTTTTCTTCTTCCTCAGGGGTCGGAGACAACTGGACACTCAGCCATCCATTTTGCCCAAGCCTCAAATGCCCATCAGGAGCATTACCAATGCCCTAGTGATAACACCTTGATACCCATTATTGGAAGATGCGTAGAGGAGAACTCACTTTTTCTGGCTCTGAAGCAGTGACTGAATCTGCAACTATCTCTCTGAATTCACCTGAAATGACATGAATGGGAGGCTCCCAACCTCCCCGGGCTCTTGTTGGGATTAGCAGGCTAAGGTCGTTGGTAAAGCAACTTGAGGTCCCTGGACCAAGTGACCGAGAGATTGTACAAATAAAGCTGTGACATTTAATTTTTACTATTGAGCAGATATAAAAATAAGGCAGTATCTCCCTTTGGGTTATGCCCAGATCACACACTCTGCTGTTTTACTTCAGCTTGCAAAATGTCTCAGCATGGGAGGTGCAGATATTTAGCTAAATGGAAGACCAGAACTTTACCTTTTTACCTGCATTCTGAAAGAAGCTTTGGACCAAAACATGTCATGGTCCATAAGATGCTTTTCCAATCACATCAGAGCATAACTGTAAAGATGCCCTAAATTTCCAATCTGACTATAGGACGTCATCCTACCAGAAATCTTTCCCTACTAAAGAAAATGTGGCTGAAAAGTGACACAACAGAAATGCTCGGTGTGCTTTCTTCTGATTTTTTATAGGCCACCAGGGTTTAACCTCTTGCAAATAAACATTTAAAAACAAAGATTTATTTGCTTGTTTACTTCTTGTATAAAGATATATTTCCATTTAACATATTTTAGCAGCGCTAAACCACAAGGGAGGAGGGAAAGAGGATTGAGAGAGAACAGAGAACATCCATCTCTCAGCTGCAGTTCGATCAATCACTGCATTTATCACATGATACCAGGCACATGGGTTATTGCATTATGGGGCTTATCGAGCTCAGATCTCTGAGACCCCATTTACTCTTCCAGAAGTATGCGCTCTGATTAATAATAGATGGTTAGCCACATAGTTAAGTAGAATGACTGGCACCTTTTATTGGTTGTCTTTAAAACTAATTTAATGAAGCGGGCTGACCAGAGAGCAGAGGTTTGTTGCTGGGCTGGCTAACAAATGTCCCACCTGTTTATAAACTAGGAGAACCCTCTTTCCAGAGATCAAGCTCTTGGTGCCCTGTGAACCTTTGCTCCATCGCATGGGGAGCTCAAAGCCTTTTGGAGACTATGGCCCCTGAGTCTTCCCTTCTTTTTGTATAAAGAGATTTCACCCCTTTGGGAATTGGCAAAAGTTGGTGCTGACACATGTATCCCTCCAAGCAGGCAACATAATTGGAAGTTAGCCCCCGATTTGGTGCAGACCAAAAGGGGATTGCAAGCCTAGTAAACTTTTCAAGGACAAGCTGAAGTTTGGTGGCTAAAAACGCCACGAAAATGTGCAGTGCAGTGCAACCAAAACCTAAAAATTAAAAACTCAAAAATAGAAAGCTTGACATGCAGTGAGCATTATGCGCATGTGCGAATGTGTATGTTGAGATCTCTGTTGAGTGTGGGGCAGGGATTGGGGCTGCAGAGTTGTGGGTTTCTCTGTGAGCGTTGGGGGCGGGGGTGGAAGTTCCATGCTCTCCTGTCATGTGCCAGGCTGTGACAAGGATTTTACACACTGACTTTTCCGTGCTCATACTGACGTTTCTTGGGTTTCTCCCGCTCTACCTCCCACCTCTCAACCCAGACCCACTCTTACCTTGTTCTGTGCCTCCAGGAAGCTGGTCTGGAGCAAATGTATCAACAGGCTCTCTGTTCACTTGAGTGTGACCAATAGTTTAGCACTGACAGGAAAGGAAGCAGGAGAAAAGCAGTTAATCTTCTCTTCTAGTCCATTCCTGGGAAGTCGCCAAGGGTTGGCTGCATCTCTCAACCAAAGGCCACAGCACTTGTCAGATGAGCCTGTCTGCAAAGTTAGCTCTCTGGGTTCTGATGACCATTCCTTTCCTAACCCTTAGGTCTAAGACTGCTAATGGCCCTCCACTACTCATGCAGTCACTCTACCAGCCCTTGCTGGTTTCCCCAAACCCTGTAAATAATCCCTTTATTGAGGTTGCCCCCAATCATCCAGCTTGAGTGGGCCATCTGATCCTTGCCTGGGCCCTGACTGAGCCTCCCCAGCGCTGTTGGTAGAGATGAGGTATTGGAAGCTCAGATTGCATACGCAACTTGGCTGAGGTCTTACAAAGAGTAATGGGTGAAATTTTGTCCTGTCTTTTATGAGCACAAAGCAAAGTATCCTCAGACATGGCAGTAATGGAGACTGCAGCTGGAGCTGAACTTTCTCACATGGGACTGGACGGCGACTCAGGTGGGCATATGAAACCAGGTGAGGAGGGTGGGTGTGCCAGCCGGCTCTTCTAATGCCTCCCAGTGTCAGTCACCCCTTGGGATGCAACAGGATCATAAACAGGGGAATGCAGGCCTCAGCACATCTTTGCATGATAGGGTAATATGGATACCAAGATCATCTAGAGGCCAAATGGAACTCCTCAGGGACAGGAAACCACTGTCTAACATTTTCCTTTGTTCTCTCAGCTATCTGGCAACTCACCAAAGGATTCTGACTTTCCTCTAGCACTTTCTTAAACTCTTGCAGTCCAGTGGGAATTAAAGATTAACAGGAATGCTGTATAGCAAATTTGTTATGCTTGGGGGGAGCTTCTTAACCCATTAAAAAATAATAATACAATTAATATTTCCTGAGTGGCTATAGTGCACTAGACACTGATCATAACTGTGTCCACTACTAAAGTACTCAATTCCTCCAAAAACCCATGAGGTAGGTCCTGATAATGTTTCCATCTTATAGAAGAGGACTCTGGGTTGTAGGGAGACTCAGAAACTTGCCTGAAGTCTTAGCGCTCATCAATGGTCAATGGTACACTTAAATCCACGTCTGTTTGTTATCAATATTCTTGCTTTGAACCATATGCTATATGGGTATTTAGGTAGTTATGTAGGCATTCTTCTTTACCTTGTTATTTCTTCTTTAAAATTGGCAATACAGTGGTGATTATCCACTGAATATGATGCACCTCTCCACCTCCTCTTTAATACACATTTTCTCTTATTTCTTCCCAAGCACCCAAAAACTGTTCTCTCCATGATCAGAGAGCTCCTTTCTCCTTGTTTAGTCAAGACACCAACTTTGATCTTTCACAGCTTTGAAATTATTGAAATCTAGATATAGTCCAAACTCTCTCGTCCATTCTTTAAGTGAAGCCAGTTCGTACTAAATGTTAAAAGTAATGGACCAATATTTAAAAAGCACTAAGAGGTCTTCCACTCAATGTTTTCCCAGAACATAGAAGTATTTCCAATTACGCTGCTTTTCTTCAAAGCTGGAATCAACAAATGAATAACAGATGTCAACTTCCATGGGAGGAATACTCACTGAATGCTGGCTGTTCCTGCTTATTACAAACCCTTTAGCCTGGGTTCTTTGTGCTTCTGTTACCATGACAATATCTGGCCCCTTCTCGGGTTTTCTTTCCCCAGATCTGAGGCACACTTCACATGAGTGAACTTATCATTACAAGCATTATTTGCCACATACAATGACACTCTTAAGTAGAAGTTGTTTATTGTCCTTTATCAGGTTCATGTTGTACATATGATTGCTTCAGTTCGTCAAGTTATGGCATTTAACACAATTGATATTTCTACCATTTATGCTTCAGATTTTAGCTCAAAGGTCACTTACGATGAACTGCTTTCCTGATTCTGCCAGACTGTGCTGGATGGTTACGTTCCCTGCGTGACCTCTTTCATTGCATTTCCCACAATCAGTGTAGTTTTACTTTAAAAAAAAAAAGATTTATTTTTTAGAGCAGTTTCAAGTTCACAGAAAAACTGAACAGAAAACAGAGAGAATTTCTATATACCTGCCTCCTCGACACATGCACAGCCTTCCCCACTATCACATTCGGCACCACAGTGATGCATTCGTTATAATCGATGAACCTGCATTGACTGGCACATCACTGTTCCCCCAAGCCCATGGTTTACTTAGGGTTTGTTCTCAATGTTGTATATTCTATGGATTTTGACAAATGTGTAATGACATGTCTCTGCCATTACGGTGTCACACAGAGTAGTTTCACTGCCCTAAATATTCCTTGGTGCTCTGCCTGTTCATCCCTCCCTCCCCACCAATCCCTGGAAACCACTGATGTTTTCATTGTCTCTATGGTTTTGCCTTTTCCCAAATGTCATATAGTTGAAATAATACACTATGTAGCCTTTTCAAATTGGCTTCTTTGACTTATTAATATTCATTTAAATTTCCTTCATATCTTTTCATGGCTTAATAGCTCATTCCTTTTCAGTGCTAAATAATATTCCAGTGGATGGGTGTAACAGTTTATTCATCCATCCCCCTAATGAAAGGACATCTTGGTTGCTTCCAAGTTTTGGTGTTTATGAATAAAGGGTGTTATAAACATCTTGGTGCAGGTTTTTGTGTGGATATCCCTTCTCGATTTATTTGAGTAAGTACAAAGGAGCATGATCATTTGACCACATGATAAGAGAATTATATTTACTTTTGTAGGAAACCACCAAAATCTCTTCCAGAGTGGTTGCACCATTTTACATTCCACCAGCCTCAGAGAGTTCCTGTTGCTTCACATCCTTGCCAAAATTTGGTGCTGTCAGTGTTTTGGATTTTGGCCATTCTAATAGGTGTATTGTGTTTTAATTTGCAATTCCCTAATGACATATGATGTTGAACATCTTTTCATATGTTGATTTGCCATCTGTTTATCTTCTTTGGTGAGGTGTCTGTTGAGGTCCTTTGTCTATTTTGTAAAATAAGGTTGTTCCTTTTCTAGTGTGATTGTTTAATGCTTAAGTTCCCTGAAGGAAGATGAAGTCTTTGAAGGCGGGGCCTGTGACATTTTTCTTATAGCTGTATTCTCAGCACCTCATCCTGGGCCTGCAGGGGTACAAGAAATGTTAGTTAAAGTAAAGAGTGAGGTTGTGCATGAATTTGAACTCTGTTTCAGTAATAAATGAAGCTGTCAATCTGGCATCATGGATCCCCATATTGGCCAGTGTGCTTACTTTGTGGCCCGAGTGATTTAGTTTGTTTCCTCATCTCTAAAGTAAAGATAATTGTGAAATCAACATTTCTGACAGTTGTGAAAATTATATGGGATAATAAGCTTGAAAACACTTTGTGAGCTTATTTTTTATATTTATAAAATATTACTTATGATTAAGTCAAGCAAACTTATTTTTTATGTTCATAAGGTATTCATAGGATATTACTTACAAGAAAGTCAAGCAAACTGGGCCTTAAATAAACATTTCAGGAGAACTCTAGGTGTGGGATAATTGTTATCAACTTCGATATTTACAGTCTAGTTACAGAAGAGCTGAATTATAACTCCTGTTAAATGAGCATGTTCTATATGCCAAGTGTTTGCTCCACATGACTTGGAATCATTACAACCACTCTGCCTTGAAAGTGTCATTTTCTCTCTTTCACAGATAACAAATCTGAAGCTCAAAGAATTTCAACAACTTGCTCAGGATCACGGTGACTGACCACGAGCCCGAACCCAAGTGGGGGTCTGACGGCAAACACAACAGAACCAAATAGGCCCAAATAAAAATGGTTAGTCTGCATGTTTTTAGAATTTTCTGGAAGAATAACTCAGTCCATGTAAGAGAAAACTGATAAACTGGTGAATTTCATCACTTGCTTTGAAGGTGGTCGTTGTGTGAGTGTTCAGCCGCAGGCTCCCTTCCTTTGAGCTGTGTGTGTTGGGTCAATGGGAGACTGAGGCTTGAAGCCCTCATGTGTAGATGGGAAATGGGCTCAAGCAGGGACTGCAATAGCCCTGCCTTGGCCTTGCTGTGAGGCCAGCTTTTCCAGGGCAGAAGGACAACAGTGCTGCCCCAAATGGAACTGTATGTTGGAGCCAGAGGCCCAGATAGCATGGCATGGATATACTTGTTCCTGATGCATGGGCCCAACATAAATCCAAAGATCAGACTTAACCTGATGAAATGCTCCTTAGTACCTATAGCAGGATCGTCCATTCATATGTTTCTAGTGACTAAGATACTGGATTATGGAGAGTTGCTCTCACGGTGCATCTTCTCACCATCTTGCTACAATCATAAAACGCTGGCAGCAAAAGATCAGGAGGTTACCTGGAAACAGAACACCTCAAGAAGGGAGTTTGGAGCTGCATCTATTCCTGTAGGCTCAGCCACAACACAACAGATGTAGATTTAAAGGAGTCTGTTAGAACCAGTCCTGGGCACATTTTAAGAGCTTGACAATTGGATTTCTATTTCAGTCCAGAGTCTGAAAATGTGTTTAGTGCTAATTCTGCTGCCTAGGTACAGTATTCTCCCAAAGAATGCTGGTTCTTGCCCTAGTTTTTCTTTTCTAGAAAGCTCTCCAAGGCAGAAATATTTCTCTTCTGTCTATTGCTATAGATTTCTTCTTCTATCACTTCGACTATGATAAAACTTGAAGATGCTAAGTGCTTTGTCATTATAGAAGGGCCACACACAGAAATGACCTTTTTTTTCCCACTCTCTGCCCCTGGCCTGGCCATCATCCCCATCTGAAGACATTTGACAAGGTCTTTCAGGAACCGCCAGTGTGAAAGGGTGTCCCCACCACCAAGCCTGACTTCTGCCCTGCATCAGTGCATTTTATTACCCTTATCTGCTTATGGGATTACCATTAGCTACTTATCTTGACAAATGCACAACCATAAATATAATTTACTGGATTTTGAAACTGCAAGCCATGGCTTGTTTATATCATTCTTTGTTTCCAGGCAGGAGGTAGTAGTACATACATTTTATTAAGGAATCTTTCCTCTGCTCCACTCCAAGCAAGGGACTATATTTCCCAGCTCCTTTGTTTCCCTGCCAAAGAGGCCCAAATAGAAACTGCTGCTTGGTTTATATCCTTTAAAATTTCTTTTTCCTGGAATAGAAGAATATGGCGTTTGAGCAAAATATGGCACTTCCTTCGCAGAAAGTTGTATGTTCGTGATGATCATGAGCCAAAGAAGAATTCAAAAATATTCCTGACACCTATGTCTCATATATGTGCCAGTGAAGTTTTAGACAGGAATTCATGAAGCAAAGAATCTTTTCATATTTTATCCTTAATGAGTGCATGTCTTTCTTCATCTGAGCAGCGTATATCTTACTGAGCCCTTGAAGATAAAGCACCTACAAACTGGGTCCCAGCTGCCAGAAATGGAATCTTCGATCGGTGAAACACTACCTTGCCTCAGTGTCGGCTCTGGAAATTCTTTGAAATGACTCTTTTACTTGTTCTAATACCACTGATAACACCTTACCTTTTGCCTGTGCATGCTTTCCCCCTAGTTAACTGCTATTTTTCTCTGAAACACTTTCCTGGAATCTGGCATGGGAAACTCTGGGACAGGGCATGAACACGTGGGTTGAACATTTTTACTTGGAGTTGAAGGCAAATCCAGAAATAGATTTCAGTGGTTTGGGCATGGAAAAATTTCAAGAGTCTGCAGACTCTGCTAATGGACTCAGCAGTCACTGCTTTTTAGGCCTCTTATGAAGCTACTCATAAATAAGCAGGGAAGATCTGCCCTTTGCCTGTGCTCTAAACAGATGTTCTCCTTACTTCAGGTCTCAGAGAGCCGCCTTCTGGCCTCTAAAGCTCCTGGGTTGTCACAATATACCCTTCAGAGTTGGGAGCAAGTATAACTCATTCACTCACACAGGCAGATGCAAAGAAAGAACATTTGTAAGTGATCTTAATTATTTTTACCAAGCGCACTTGTGAAAACAAAATACTCTCTTCCAAAGACCCCAGAATTTGCCATCCAAATGTTCCAAGCTTCTGGGGTGGCCCTTTATCTTAGTACCAGTCAATAAGAGAACTCAAACCCCCATCCTACCTGCCATGGGTTACTCCTCCTAACATCCCAGGAGATTTCTGGGGAGGCTCTTGGTCTTCTGGTAAGTCCACAGAGCATCCAGTTTGGTAATATAGCTTTAGGTTTTGTCTTGTTGGTTTCCTTCACCCTATGCTGGAAATTACTCTAAAAGCTTTCTTCCTTCAAAGTACTACCAAATATTTTATGTACAGTGAAATTTACAGAAAGTTTGAACTAACAAAAGGAGATTACTTCAGGCAACTTCACCTTAGATAGTAGACATCACTCTCCAAAGATTCTGTCAGCCATTCCTCACCACAGGCGTTATCAGTAGCCAAGCTCTCTTGGGTGCCATCTTGTCTTGAACTTTTGGGGCCTCTTTCTCTTTCATTACGTCTCTTCCTTCCTGCTTCCTATCTCTAAAATATAAGTTACTTATGTGCCAGTCCAGCTTTTGACTTTTTACCTCACATTAATTTACAAGGCTACCTCTGCATAGCCAAAAACCTACCGAGGTCTTCTCAAAAACAAAGAATGATTGACTCCATCCAAGTATCCCATTTTATTGGCACAAAAGCAGGGGGAATATTAAAATATTCAACAACTGGTACAGCATGGCCATTGTCAATCAAGTGCCAATCATAAACTTCTACACAGCCTTCCTATGTGTACGATTATAAAAAATTCAACTATGGGGCAAAAAGCACGAACAGAAGCTATGAAATTATGGTTTTCCTATGCTGGAGATCCTCCTTCATCAAAATCTGCAAGCACAAAAGGAGTAGTTTAAAGATGTACTCTCCCACTGGCCAGGGTAAGTCTCTTGTTTTCTTTTCTCCTTCCAGTTGCACTGATATTATTTATTAGTACGTGGAATATCTAGAAAAGGGAAGTGAACATTCATTAGGTTCCTGCTATGGGCTAGGTGCCAGACATACATTATTTAAACCTCATACACTGGTGCTTGGAGACAGGTAACATAATCTGTGTTTAATGAGGGAAGAATGGGAGTTTCAGAGGCTTGAAGATGCTAGGTAACTTGCCCAAGGTCAAGGTAAGTGGTAGAGATGGGATTTGATCCAAGGTCTGGCTAGTTTTTTGGTCCATGCCTTTCCCTGCACACACAAGAGTGAGTTCCCTAGAGAAGCTTCTTCTAGTCCTACTCCCTGGCCTTTTGGATAGACAGGGAGCTTAATCCAGGCAGTCAAAGAACCCAGAAAGCTTCAGCTCCGTCTTCTGTCGTCTCAACATACATTGAACTTCTTAGAGAAAAACTCTTGTGTTCCCCAAACCTTCATGGCTGTGTGGAGCACACTGCTCTCCTCTACAAGCTTTGCAAAAGAGCATTCACTCTGCAGAAAGGCTTCGGCTGCATCTACAAATATCCATTGTGTTTTCTCTCGAACACCCATTGACACAAGTCATTAACATACTCCCACTGCTGTTAATATTCTAGGAGAGAAATTATAATAAATAAAATGACCTAGAATGTAGAAATGTTCTCCTTTCTCCACTTAAGTAGAAGCTTAAGAATCTCTTTTCTCATGTTCTCCCATTTCCTACACTGACTTCCCCAAGGTCAGTGTCTTGTCCACTTGTTTGGGATTATGACACTGTTCTGGCAGTGTTGGGGAGATGGAGGTCAGAGATGATTCTGAGTGGTTCAGGCTTCTACTTGTTTCTGAGCTCTTCAGATTACAACTGTATCTGTTGATGGATACAGACCTGCTGGCTCACACCAACAGAGAAACAAGAAATCTTCCTATTTTTCCTTGGCATCTTAGAGTAATCAAGTTTCTTAAGAACTTCTTCCCTACAGGAAATGTAGAAAGGATTCACTGACAGATCAGACCAGAATTATCCATTTAATAAAGACAGCCTGGATTATGTCAATTGGCATTAATGAAAGGTATCTCTCCCTTGCCAATGAGCTTCAAAAATTTCAACAGAATTCCCTACGATATTGCTGAGACAAAATCATGATGGACAAGCCACCATCACCTCTCACATGGATTAAGGCACTCACCTCACCTGGTCTCAACTACTCCCACCATGTGTTGGGGGCCCCAAGACCACTCTCAAGTTCAATGATTTGCCTGAAGGAGTCACAGGACTTAGAAAAGCTGTTATACTCATATGGTTTATTATAGTAAAGGCATGCAGATGGAAATCAGCACAGGGAAGAAGCAATGAGGCAGAGTCCAGGAGAAACCAGGCACAAGTTTCTAGGTGTGTCCTTCCACTGGAGTTGCAGAGGACACACTTCATTCTGTTGGCAATGATGTGTGACAATACTGAAGGGTTTCAATCAGGGAAGGCTTGGTGTCCAGGGTTTTTTTGGGGGGTCAGTCGTGTAAGCATGCAGCATCTGCATGACTGACTCCCGCTACTCAGACTTCAGCCTTCTTACCTGGTCCAAGGCTTATGGGCAACAACACTCTTGTCAAGCGGAGCATTCCAAGGGCTCAGAGACTATGTCCTAGGAGCCTAGCAAGGGCCTCTCCTGAAGCCAGGCCCTTTTTTTGTTGAATGTGCAGAGTTTGAACAACCTAGACGTGTCAAGTTAACTCTTTCCTGTCCATACCCTCATTTCCCTTGAGTCTATTCTCTGTGCAGCCAGAGAGATTCTATTTAAAACCCTTCCCTCAGTGATAACCCTCATGATTCCACATGATCTGGATCCCCGTCATGACTTTGTTCACCTCACTCCACTCCAGCCAGCCACACTGGCCTCCTCCGTGTTCCTCCACAGGCACATTCCTACCTTCAGGCGTTCCCTCTGCCCAGAATGCTCTTCCCTCAGATAGACACATGACTTCTTTTCCTGGTCACATCGTCTAACATTTGGCCCCACCCCCAGAACATTATATATCTTTATTCTTCCCTATTTTTTTTACTCCTTATCACTGTCATACTCTATAACTTCTTTATTGTCCATTGCTGGTGTCCCCCCCTAGAATGCAAACTCCTTCAATGTTTTATCTGCTTGTTCACTGCAGTATGAGTGCCTGGCATACTCAGTAAAATTGTTGAATGAATATATAAATGAGGCAAAGATGGTTGCATCAGTACCTATTCTCAGTAGGTCAGAAGCAAGCATCATCGTCACCAACATCAATAAAGCCTTACTCTTTTTTGGCCATTTACAGATTACAAAGACTTTTCATATCCATTAACCACCTGAGCCTCTCCACCCTGTGAGACCAGTATAATAAGTGGTGAGCACCTCTTCTGTTCTAATGTGGGCTGTGGGTGAAGGTAAGTGGAAGAAAAGCAGGGAGATACAGAGCAAAGAATGTTGGATTCAATGTCTTCCACATTTTGGGTCTTCATAGATTTTCATTCTATGGGGCTTGCATGAGTCAGTTCATCATTTATGGATCATTTCACTTTGTTAATAAACTAGAGAAATTTAACTTGTATCTGATCATTTTAAATCATTCACCTTGCAGAAGCTGGTTGTAAAATTCCAGTTTTATGAGCACCAGTGTGTTTGTGTGTGTGTGTGTTTTCCAACGAATACTATCCATCTCTCTTTCTGAGAAATGGCAGCTTGTGCTGTTTTCTTAAGCTACCATGATTGTAGGTGGGGCTCTAGACCTATCCAGAGATTCACCTAAAGTTTTCTGTGGTAATCCTTGCTATTGCAACCACCATGGGTCATTAACACCTTCTAGGTCTACCTCTTTATTTTAACCAGGAATCTTCTGTGCTCTCAAATGTATAACAGTGTTTTAATATCTTGGAAAAAATGCTTATGCTATCTTACTAAGTGTAAAAAGCAGTATGTAAAAGTAAATCTAAAGTATGATCTTAATTACAGAAAAACATGTATAGCAGGAACCCTGGGTGGAAATATGCAAAATGTCAACTGTTGTTTCCCTTACGTAGTTAACTTATGGTTTTCCCCACCTAGCTATTTGTTCATTTCTGTATTTTTCAAATATTCTAAAATAAATATGTATGTTAACTAATATTTATTTAATTAGAAATTTTAAGACAAAACCAAAAAATAATAAGAAGAAAACATGAAGTATAGAAAGACATAATTTATAATGATGGTTTTTATTTTCCAAGATAATATTGTGAGATTCTGAACATAGCTGACAACAAAACTTTAAAGTTTACATTTCCTCTGCTTGAGTTTCATGTCAGCACTTAAACAATCCTAACTAGTAGCCATGCTTTCCTTTTGGGGATGTAAGCTACAAAATCAGAAATTTATTTGAGGAGGATAGACATTGGAATCACAAGTCTTAATGCAACTGAAATTGCTTTCACAGTTATCTTTTGTTCCAGCCTAAATGAGTTTCTACTTAACCACAGTTCACTGAGAAGTAACTCAGAACCAGAAGGCTTTGCTCTTTATCAGTTCTGGGACACATAGACCCGAGCAGGGGCAAGTTCTTGTTCAAAATGGACCAATGCAGTGATATTTACAGTGCTTCAAATTAATGTAGGACGATTCCAGGGCAAAAGTGTGTGCCTGTGTGTGTGTGTGTGTGTGTGTGTGTGTATGAGAGAGAGATTCTTGCATTCTCTTAAACTAAGTCATGTTTCAGTACTACCTCATTGCCCACATGTGACTGTCTCTCATTTTAGGGAAGCCATCACATACAATAACAACAGAAACAAAACCCTAAATGAGCCATTTCCATGCCTCATTTACACACCATCATTTATGTCCTGAGGTACTTGAATTTACATCTCTTTTCTGTCTCTCTTAAGTGTGCCAAAACTGATTGTGGATTCTTTTACATGAAAAGTAAACTCTCTTTTTCCAGGCATCCGATGTTACAGGAGGCTGTCACTTGGATATATTTGTGTGTGTTTTGGGTAAACATTTCGACTTCCATTACGGATGGTAATTTACCCAGTTTATACCTCTGCCAGCCAGTCTCTGCCTAAATATCCAGGGGATTGGGACTCAACTGAGCTTTTGATAACACTAATTGCCTAATTGTTCTCTCTATCCCTGTATGTCATTTTCCGTTTAAAAAATTACAACCTCTTAAAGATTAGGGCTGAATCTACTTTTAAAAAATTCCTGTATCCAGGAGAGACTATGGACTTCGAGAAAAAAACTGAGGGTTTTAGAGGGGAGGGGATTGGGGGGATGGGTTACCCTGGAGATGGGTGTTAATGGAGGGCATGTAATGCATGGAGCACTGGGTGTTATACGAAAACAATGAATCATGGATCACTACATCAAAAACTAATGTATTGTATGGTGACTAACATAACATAATAATAATAAAAAAAATCTGTATTCATCACACAGTGTCTTTGTAACAAGAGGTGACAGATTGTCACTGAGACTTACCTACAACTGGGCACTAAGTGGCCCGTGGTTAATGGAGGCATGGGGACGAGAGAAGGCAGGGAACGAAATGCACTGAGCACCAGCTCTTAACAGTCACTGGACTAAGTACATTAAAAAGCTCATTTCTTCCCCATAATATATTTAAGGTGCATGTTATTAGGTTCACTGTACAGACGAGGAACAGGAGACAAGAGAGACACATGATTTATAAGTGGAAGCATTAGGGTTCAAAATCAGTTCAGTCTAAGACTTCAATTCTAAGTCTTGTGGTCACCTGTTCAATGACCCCACAATGCCCTTGGCTTTGAAATTTCCTCCTGATTATCTGATAGCATGGAAACTTCATTCAGGACAGCAAGAACTGTACCACCTCTCTCTTGCATTTCTATAATGTCCACTTCCCTATTTGTGAAGGGCATCTAGAGCATGGAAAGAACTTGTGTTTCTTTTGAAACTTGGCTTTGAATATTAGACCCACTTATTGAAAGAGCCTGCAGGGGCTGATAGCTCTAGCATTTGCAGGTTGATTCCTGTCCAAATAGAGATCACCTTTCACAGAATAACAGTTCAAGGCAATGGTCTGTCTTTATCTCTGCTTTCCGGTATTGTTCATGGCAGATAACTCAGCTGTCAACAGCGTGTCTATCAAATCTTAATTACTAATTATTTAAACCTCAGGAGGGACATTTAAAAAATGGACACATAGTGTGGCACATCCCTGAATGTGTTTGCTCGTGCACAGGACAGTCTATAAATGAATCACATACATTTGGTCCAATCCTTCACTGACTCCAGAAATGGAACATGCTGGAACAGTTTTAAAGAATGTGTGTGCTGTGCTTTATTGATCACTCTGGTGAGCCAGTTTCTCTCCCTCCTGCTCACACCATTACAGGCAGCCAATGATCTTGGGGACACATCTTACATATTTAGGGAAAGTGGGACTGGAAAGTTGTTGGAAATTATAGGAATGAGGCACTCTGCGAGCTCCATGCAGTCAAATACTGCTCATGTGGGTGAAGGCGAGGTTGGAAATTTAGAGGGAAAGAACAAGGAATAAACAAAATGACCATCTTGTTAGGAACCCCCTCACCCTTCAGGGAGAATGGGGCTCCCTCCTAACCTTTCTTCACCCCCAGCTTCCACCAAAATTGTCTGTGCTTGCAGAGGGCTTGGTAAGAAACTTTGCTCATTCGAACGTTTATTTACACCAAACCTGTGCATTATGAGCTCACACTGAGATTTCACAAAGCCCTTGACATTACCCCCCCAAAAAACACTGGGGAACAGGGCGAGCATGAGTGTGTCTGCCCACATGCAAAGGAAACTTTAGGAGAAGAGCCACTGTGGACATACGCGGATGGTCAAGTGCAGGGAACTCAGCCCAAATGTGCTCTGTGCTTTTCTCAAACAGGAACTGTCCATGGAACTCTGTGCCCATGGTTTCTCTCAAGTTCTTTCCTCGGAAGATTTTATTTTCCTTAGGCTTTTCTTGGGAGAAAGCTGGGTTTGACACATGGGGGATTGTTCATCAAAAACACAACACATGCCACTATTCACTTAAAATTAGACTTTCATCCTTTAATACTGAGTGACCACATGAAATGAAACACCTTTGTGTAGACAAGGCACAGGGGCTTGCATAACCCTGACCACCTGCTTCTATTTTTTCGTAATACAATAGCCTTGCCTCTGGCTTTGTGGGCACAGTTGGAGTGTGGGAAAAGCTCACAGCTGTAGTGCTCCTGAAGGAACAGGCTGGTAAGATCCCTCCACTATGAGCCGATTCTCTTTCCCTCACCCTTCCTCCCAAGTTCTTCCTTCATTACTTGGTAGAAGAGGAACTGATTTGGTGTAGAAATAAACTTAAAATGAAGTCTTTGACTCTGTCCTTTACCTTGGCAACTTCTTCCCATTTGAGTTTCTATATGCCACACATCTGTGTTTTCCTACACTGTTTTAGATGTTTGCCTACTTTCATGAGCAGACAGTCTCAAACATGTCATGACTATGTTCCTCAGCCACTTACCAGTTTGTGTTAGAACCCAGAATGGGTTGTGTTTGGAGGGTGGGTTCCAAGACCAGCTCACCAGGGTCTGAGGTTCACTGTGGTCATAACCAACCCTGACCATCAAGGCTGAGTGTTGGTATGTGAGTCAACATTCTGATTCCAACTTGCTAAGGCAGGAACATGGCTGAAGTTTTGTAGAAAGGTAGAAAGATGGGGAATATCCCTACCAGGGAGGTCAGGGAAAGCTGTGTGGGGGGGATGGAGGAGGGATGGAAATGCAGAGGGTCTGCACTGAGGAGTTGAGCTGGGGCAGAGGGACATTGGACCCAAGCTTTTTCCTTCTGTCTGTCCTTTACTGAATGCTGAAAAGAAGAAGCAAACATAAAATGAATCAATTAATTTATGCTCTTCTGGACTGGTGGATGTTTAAGTGACTTTCTGCATCACCAATTTTATTTTCTCGTCATGTCTAATACTCTCATAGGCTGGTGCCTCAAACAAGAAGGTGTAAGTCTCTGCCGGCCAGCTTTAAGGAATGTGGCTGTCAATGGAAGATCACATCAATTCTTTTTTTTTTTTTTATTCTTATGTTAATCCCCATACATTACATCATTAGTTCTAGATGAAGTGTTCCATGATTCATTGTTTGTGCATAACACCCAGTGCTCCATGCAGAATGTGCCCTCCTCAATACCCACCACCAGGCCAACCCATCCTCCCACCCCCCTCCCCTCTAGAACCCTCAGTTTGTTTTTCAGAGTCCATC
>NC_138382.1:22087912-22109110 GCF_054177405.1 Leptonychotes weddellii | reverse complement strand
ACCCCCCACTCCAGCAACCCTCAGTTTGTTTCCTGCAATTAAGAATTCCTCATATCAGTGAAATCATATGATACATGTCTTTCTCTTTTTGACTTATTTCACTCAACATAATACCCTCCAGTTCCATCCACGTCGTTGCAAATGTGTGCCAGGCATTTTTGTAGATGCTGGAAATAGAGAGGTAGACAAGATGAACAAAACTCTGTGCTCTCAGGAGCTCACATTCTAAAGCAGGGGTAGGCAAACTTTCTTCTGTGAAGTAAATATAGTAAACATTTTAGGCTTCACAGGCCATATGATTTCTGTTTCAACTACTGATGTTAGAGCAAAAAAGCAGACCTAAATAGAATGTAAATGAATGGTTATGACTGTGTTTCAGTATAACTTTATTTACAAATTAGGTGGTGGGTTGGATTGGCCCAGGGGCCAAAATCTGCTGATCCCTCTTCCAGAGATTTCATGATTAAGTTTAGCTTCCCTTAGGTTTTTCAGTTGTTTTTTTTTTTCCATTTTCAGTTTTAGGAGACTACTACACACCCTATTCATTTTTTCAGACTCCTTTCCCCTGTTTTCAGGGTCAACAGTTCTGCCTATTGGAATACAACAAGGGTCTGCTCCCTGTCATCGGATTTCACTGGTGCTCCCCAACTGGCAGTGTAGATATACAAGTACCTACAATTGAGGGCACCAGGTGAATCCACCCTTGTGTGATTAGCTGCCGGGTTCACTGTCATCGGCCCCGTCCACCTGTCTGGACTCTGTGTGGCTGAGTCTATGAAGACTGCCCCAGTGTCAGAGGAAGTATTAAACTATCCCCCTACTATCTGTAGCCTTTTTCTACCAGTCTGGACTTTCTCCTAGGACCTTAAATCATCAAGGGACCACTAAGCCCACTAAGTGTCTGCTCCATTAGGTGAGTGGTTCTAGACCTCATCTGTCTAATCTCCTGCACTACAATAAACTAGAAAAAACAGCCATGCCCCAAAGACTATTAATCATTTTGATTCACTCAACTCTCATATGGGTGCATGTGGATGGTTATGTGTGATGGTAATTGGAATGTGATGGGAGAAAGTAGTGGGCCTGTTAAAATGTCACATAAATGCAACAGGTAGAGAATATTTTATGATCTTAACAGTTTGTTTCAGCACCAGGTTTCTGTTTGGGGACAAAACTCTTTGTTGGAAAAATTCTGTACTAAAGGTTGTTCTGTGTTAAATTTTGTGTTGAATGAAAATCTTTTTCTGCTAGATAAAATTTCAGCAGTTGGGGGTGTGCTACTTGTCTTAACAGATGGAGAAAAACTGCAAGCTCCTAAGCCAATCCCGTGAGGAGGATGACAAGCAGAGACAGAGAGTTAGGGTGGGAAGAAGGATGGTGCCGCCATGATGGTAGGAAGTTTTACCCAAAATGTCTTCAGTAAACTCCACTAAATGCACAAAGATTTGGCGTGAGGATTTCTGTTGGTGATTGGGCAGTGACAATGAAGAAGGATCTGTGTTTCCACTAGGGTTCATGTGAGGCATCCCACAGAAAATGGTGCATAAGCTGGAGCAGAATAGGTTGAGGAAGCAGAACTTAATACTTCCAGGAATTCTTGAAAATGTTTGAGTGGGCTTCACACTGCCCAATCCCCCCTAGATCTCAAGGGGCAAGGAGGCTCAGGATTGATATCTGTGTGTTACAAGAGCTAAATCCAAAATAAAATTGCATGTACCTTAAAAGTAACATATCCTAATCAAGCCAGTGCCAGAATTATTGTGAAACAAGCAAAGTCATCCTTGGAATTGTCAATGTTCTCTCCCTGCTCCTTTGGCTCTCTACACCAATCTTCTCTCTCTACACCAACCAGTATTCCAGATTGATCACAATGTCCCATCATTCCATTGTAGCAAAACCTACTATAGGACTAGGTTATGAATTTGTTTGTGTCCAAGTATAAGAGCCTGCAATGTTAAGACTGCTTCTCAGGAATGTGAACCAGAGCCTTGACGTAAAAGCATGGTGTGCTTACAGTGAAGTTTAATGGATCAACCAGCATGCAGAAGAGGCCCATTTAAGTGTCTTTAAAAACACACCAAGGCAGGAAAATTTAAGTTGGACTCCTTCTACATACCTTATGGCAAAATGTATTTTAAATGAATTGAAGAATAATATGCTTAATCTTGGAAAGGTTGCATGACCCTTTTGCATTGCAAAAAAAATAAATAACAAAACCAAGGAAATATGACAGTGAAAAAAAAATTTGCAACACATGGTGACAAGTAAAGGTCCTGTCTTAGTATGTAATGATTTTTTAAGTTGTTTAACAAATACTTATTAACTGTCTACTATATGTCAGGTATAGTTCAAGGCTTTGCTCTGGTGATACACAGTGGGCAAATGAGACAGATAAAGTCCCTATATTCTGGAGTGTGTGTGTAATGAGGTGTGGGAGGTGTTAAAAAGAGAAACTTCTAACATCTCAATGAACAAAAGCATGAACTGGCAGATCCAATAAAAATAAATATAAAAGATGACAGTTTATACAATGGTATTCAATGATGTACAGTGGAATGTCATTTTCACCTACCAAATTGGTAATGATAGGCTTAATGTTAAGGAAGATGTTAGGGGAAAAGATCTATTTATTGTTGATGAGAACATGAATTGGTGCAACTTTTCTGGGGGGCTATTTGTCAGTACGTATAAAAATCTAAAACTCACTTGCCCTTCACCTTGGCAATTCCACAGCTAGGAATTCATGTTCCAGTTACATTAACTCATTGTACAAAGGAGTTAGTATAAGAATTACAAATTTAGAACTGTTTGCAATAAACAAACATTGGAAACAACTTTTCTTTTTAAGTAGGCTCCACACCCAGCATTGAGCCCAACGTGGGGCTCAAACACATGTCCTCGAGATCAAGAGCTGAGCTGAAATCAGGAGTCAGACACTCAACTGACTGAGCCACCCAGGCGCCCCAGGAGACAACTTTTTTTAATAAGGGAGTAGTTCATTCAAATGCATTAAATTCCATCAAAGGAATACAATGCTGATATTAAAAAGGAGCCAGATTTGTATTTGCTGATGTGGAAAGAACTTCTCATTATATTACTAAGTTAAAAAAAAAAAGCAAGACATCAAGAGCCTCCATTTGTATAAAGAAAAAGGATACACACACACACACACACACACACACACACACAAGGATACATGGGAAACTCTCAAGAGCAGTTAATTTGAAATGGGAGTCTAGGGTGGAAGGAAGGCTCTTCTCATTGCATAACTTCTTTTAAAAAATCACATGTACGTATTAGTCTTTCAGCTGAAAAATACTGTTTAATTTAAAAAAACCACGCCCTGAATATAAAGAGTACTTGTAAGGCCAATTGTGAACACTAGAATGCCCCCGAGTTCCCATGAGGCAATGCTGGGACGTAGATTCCCATACAAGGGTCTGCCCCTGCAACCTCAGAGAGGAGGGCCTGGACCCTCCTGGGCCTTTTGGGAACTTGCACCCGGGGCCATGAAGTCCATTCCGTCAGTGGAAATACTCTCAGTGCAATACTTTCTGAGACATCTACAAGGCCAGGTCTTCTATGCCAGGGTCAGTAGACTCTTTCTGTAAAGGGCCAGAAAGTAAATGCTTTAGACTGACTATAGTTTGCTGGCCTCTGCTCTACGCCAGCTCACAGTGGGCAGCAGACAGCCATGAGCAAGGTGATGGCTTTGTGACTTCCCTCCCATTTGCAGATGAGCAGCCTGTCTGGGCCCCCATAGATGGATGACTCAGGGCATGTGCTTCTCTCTGCTCTTCCACCTGCTACACTCCTGGTACAGGAGGTGGAGTCTTAAGTCAGGGTCTGAGTTCTCCATCCTTTTGTGAAAGCACCTCCTAGCCCCTCTGTCTGCCATCTCTTGTTTCATCCAGACCACCCCCACAGAAGGATATTGCCTTCGGGGCAAAGTCTCCCCTCTCTGTCACTTCTAAGAGTTAGAAATAACTGACTTCATCTCTCACTCGAAAAGTAACTTCAGGCTCTCTCTTCCTTTCCTTATTGACCCTCCAGAACTTAGTGTCTACTGGGAAGGTCAACCAAAATCTCCCAGTTCTGGTTCCGGCCTGAGCAGACCTCCCCTTGTGTGAATCTGGCTTCTAGTAGGCTCATTTTCATGTGAGTTCCAGAGTTTCTGTTCCTAGAGCAGCACTGACTACTTGCCCTATGTGCTTTGAATAGTGCCTAGGAAAGAAATGTGTGCACATGGCCATTTTGCGGAAGAACTATCTGATAATGACAAACAGGCACCGGGAAAGAACATTTTTTTTTTTTAATCTAGCAGCAGCACTAGATTAGGGGAGGAACGATTGGTGTTAGCCTCTGGCACAAAAAGACGGGAGACTCCCAAGTCTGATAGACGAGCAAGTTGTCATTATGGCAAAGGATGACAGAAAATTGGGAGAGGGTTTAATTTATTTTACCTGGGCTGCATGAAGCCTTCTTCAGAGTAGAGCAGTCTCCTAGGTACTCGGGTTTCGGGGCAGGTCTGCGGAAGGAAATGAGATGCAGTCAGTGGCGGAGGCTGTGGGAACCACAGCGCTGATGTGGCTGCTTTGTGTCCCGGCCAACTTCCCGTCTGGAACTGGAGCCGGTATGCTAGCCACAGCTGTAGGAGGAGCCATGAAATCCTGAGAAGCCGTGTGGCTTCATGGCATATAACCACCGCCTAGCACCAAAGAGTTTGTTCTCGATTAGTTCCACTGCAGATGAAGACAAGTTACATGTCCATTTCCTCATCTGTGAAGTGAGGGATTGAGCAGCGCTGACAGCCGATGGCCTTTTCAGCCCAAACTTCCTGCAAATTCTCTGACACTGTTGGAAACTTTCCAATTCTAAGCCAGAACTCCAAGCCTAGCTGTTTCTTCATACTTACATCTTCTCTTGGTTGCATCTTCCTATTTTTCTGTCAGCTAACCGTCTTTGGTTCTTTTTTCTGTCCACTCACCTAGAAAGAAAGTGAAATTTCCAAAGTCATTCCGTACTATTGTTTTCTTTATTTAACAGAAAGTTGAGTGCCGGCTGTGTGTCAGACACAGTGCTAGACCCAAGGGACTCAGCAACCAATGAGTTAGTCACAGTCCTTTTCCTCACATTGCTCATGGTCCAGCCTGAATGAGACAGGTAAACAATAATAAGATACATACCATGAGGGGGAAGGAGAGGATGCTATGGAGAAGTCAAGTCAGGAGAGCATCTCTCCTGGTCTCTGATATCAAGGAAAGTCCTTGAGAAGCAGAGCTGCGAGTGTTGCAGGCAAAGGGGAACAGCATCTACAAAAACCCAGAGGCAGAAGAGAGAATGGCACATTTGAAGAAACAAAAGAAGCTCCAGATGGACGGGGCTCAGAGGGTGAGGGGAATATGGTGACAGGTGAGGTAGGAGAGGTGATCCAGATCACCCAAAGTGACAAGCAATAGCCTAAGGTCCATTGAAAAGTTTTGAGGAAGGGGGTGGCATGGCCACATTTGAATTTTAGGGAGTTAGTTTGGCCTACCATGCTAAGATCAACCCGTAAGGGAGGAAGGTTGGACGCAGGGAGCTCTGTTAGGAGGCTGCACCAGTTACCCAGGTAAGGGAGACATGGTGGGCTTAGTAGGATGGGTATAGGTGGGATGGTGAGAGGGGTTGGACAGATGTGTGTTTGACACTCAGAATCCATGAGAGGTTGGTCATGGCAGGGTGAGATGTAGGAGATATTGAGGGTGAGGCCCAGGTTTCTGGTTCTGGGTGGGTAGCAGTTTATGGAGGTAGGACTAATAGGTAGAGTGGTGGACAAAGGGGTAGGAGGATGGAGACAATGAGTTTGGTTTTGAATGTGTTGACTTTGAGGTTCTTGGGGACATCACTGTGATATGTCCTTTACGGTCTGTAGCTCAGGAGAAGGCTCTGGCCCATGGACATAAAACTGGAACTCATGGCAATCAAGGTCAAGGCAGGAGGAGGCCATACTGAGACAGAGTGCATGGTGACAATATATGCGAGTCAAGGTCAGCACAATGTGGAACACCCGCATTTAAGGGGTGGAGGCAGGGCAGAGAGAGAGGACCTTTCCAATGACATCAGGGTGAGTGACAACAGAGGTAAATTAGGGGTTGGTGGGGTCAGAGAAGCCCCCAAGGGGAGCACCAGTGCCAGATGCTGCTGCTTGATCAAGGGCATAAATGACTGGAAATGGTCATTGCCATTTAGCAATGTTTAGCAGTAAGGACGCGTTTGGGGATCATGGTTCAAACATGAAGAGGCATAATGGGGATGCAGACCATGGTGACCAGGAAGGAGGAATGAGGAATCGAACACAGTGCACAGATCTCTCTTAAGAAAGCAAGCGGTGACTAGAAGAGAGATGGAAACAGATGTGTTTGCAGAAGCATTTCTTTTTTTTTTTTTTAAAGATTTTATTTATTTATTTGACAGAGACAAAGTGAGAGAAGGAACACAAGCAGGGGGAGTGGGAGAGGGAGAAGCAGGCTTCCCGCGGAGCAGGGAGCCCGATGTGGGGCTCCATCCCAGCACCCTGGGATCATGACCTGAGCCGAAGGCAGATGCTTAATGACTGAGCCACCCAGGCACCCCTCTTTTTTAACCATGTGTAGATGCCATTGGGAAGGAGTCCATTGGGAGGAAGAGATTGTGACTATAGAGGAAACAGGAGGTAGACTGAGCAGAGGAAGTCTCCAGGATGGGAGTGGGGGATGCAGCCTGAGCCACTCCTTCTTCTTCCCTTAGAGCAGAAAGGAGAGGTGGCAGGTACACAGAAAAGGGAACAGACTGGGGGGATTTCTTACTTCAGGACCACTAATCCTTCAAGAATTCCTGCTGCTGTGCCCTTATTCACACTGTTACTTTCACCTGAAATACTCCCCTCACTTGCTTTAGGAAAACCCTACCCACTTACAAGGCCCAGGCAGGAGGCCATCAGCTTCTCTTCTGCTCTGTGCAATTACACACTCGACCCTCTTTATTGATCTCTGAAGGTTACTGTGCTTTTGTGCCTCCTTTGTTTTACCAGGTTGGGTGCTCCTTGAGGGCAAGAACTAGGCCAAGCAATTTTTAATATTGCCCACTGTGCTGGGACACAGCAGATACTCCAAAAGGACTTTTCAATTCACTGGCACAAAATTGAAAAAATGTTCATCCTGACATCCCACCAACATCTCCTTCATGCTAACGTCTTAGAAAAAGGAATGGATATGCAAAGGCAAACTCTAATCAGGCTGTGTAAGGAGAGCATAGAGTAGGGGCTTGGGGAACAGAGAAGGTGGGGCTAGTTCTCTACTCTAACATGCATTAGCTGTTTTGTGCTGGGTGAGTCAGTTAAGAATTTGGGGTCTCCGTTTCCTCTTCCCTAAGCTGGAGTTAATGCCATCCACCTAACCGGGCATAACAAATATTAAGTAGCTTTGTTGCTTAAGACATTTGAAGTCAAGATTTGTGTCTTTCAACCAAAAAAACATCCAAACTTATACGGAATTCCAGAGTAGGAAATTTATGCTTTATATAGGAGGACAGGCCGTGTCTTCGAGGTTGTGGAGGGCTTACAGTGTTTACAGGTGATATGATTATGTGATAGTATGCACTCTGGGAAGTGGTGTGATGTAAGGAAGCATGGCATGTGACTGTGTGGTAGTGTGTAGCAAGCAGTGTGACATATGATAGCATGTGATATGATGGGGTATACTCTGGCACGTAGTATGTGATTAGAGGGGATGATGTGAACGTGTGTAGTGTGCATCGTGCAACACATGGTCTAGGGTAGCCTGTGATGTGACTGTGGTGGTGTGTATTGTATGACACGTGGTATGGGGTAGTATGTGATGTGACCGTGTGGTAGCGTGTATTGAGGGACGTGCGACCAGGACGGCACTGGATAGGATTGTGGTCGTGCTCGAGGAAGATTAATCCAGCAGCACAGGATGCTTTGGAAGGGAAAGTAGAAACCAGGAGACAGAGAGGCCTGTTGGAAGCTGTTTGGCTGGGCCAGGTGACCATGAAGAGGGCACTGGCAGGAGAGACGGCAACGGGGGTCGATGTGGGAGATAAGACAGCCGCGCATGCCACATGAATGTCCTGCAGGCAGCTCAAACTCAACACGTCCCGAACTGAAGTTATTACCTCCCTCCTGGAGTCTATCCTTCCTTCTGCTTTTCCTCACAAATGATGAAACAATCCAACTGCCCAGACAGGAACCTCTGAGTCATCTTGGCCCTGGCTTTCCTGCTCACTCAGCCGCACCATGAACTTGGCCACAGAGAGCTATGTCAATGTCAAGAGGCTTCTGCCTCTGCTCTGCTTTCCTAGGGTTCCCCCAGATCACAGGCCACAGAGCTCACAGATACCGCCAAGCAGAGAGGAAGGCCAAGGGCATATCCTTGTTGACATTTTGGGAACGGGAGGAGGTAGAGAGCAGACAGAGGTATAGAAAGGAAAATAAGAATAGAAACCAAGGACTGACAAAATTTAAAGGAGGCTGGCCCACAACATCCAATCCAATAAAGATGTCAAGGAGGATGACATCTGGAGGAAAAACTGTTCCATAGTTAAAGCTGCTGCTTACTTCTCATCCCATGAAGAGTAAGGGAAAGGCTATGCTTCTATGATATTGAGATGCAGAATACAAAGGCAAAAATTCATGCAAATCATCTTTTTGGACAGTCTACAAACTAGAAAAAAAAAATAAGGAGCAAGTTACTGAATTCAAACTTCAGGAGGTCGAAAGCAGAATTCTTCATTCAAACCATTACAGCAGGTACACATTTCTTTAGTCCACAAACACTGGCGTGGAAAATAAATGTAATTTTTTTTGTTTTCCTACAACTGAATTTTGCTTCTGTCTTGGGTTTCCTTTTCACTTGCAAGCTTATCCAAAACATTCCATGTAATACGGTGCAGCTGCTATGGAAAGCAATATGTGGTTTCTCCATAATTAATTTAAAGATTAAACATAAAATTGTCATCTGACCCAGCAGTTTCACTTTCAGATAGACAGCCCAGAGAATCAAAAGCAGAAGCTCAAAGAGATAGTTGTACCCCATGCTTAGATCAGTATTGTTTACAATAACCAAAAGGCAGAAGAAACCCAAGTGTCCATCAACGGATGGAATAAACAAAATTTGGTTTACCCATACAATAGAATATTATTCTGCCTTAAAAAGGAAGAAAATCCTGACACATGCTACAACATGGATGAACCTTGATGACATTATGCTTCCTGAAATGAGCCAGATACATAAATACTGGATGATTTATATGAGTTCCCTAGAGTAGTGAAATTCTTGGGGTTTAGTGTTTAATAAGTACAGAGTTTCAGTTTTGCAAGATGACAAGAGTCCTTATGATGATGGTAGCACAATACGCATGTATTTAATGCCACTGAGCTGTATATTTTAAAATGGTTAAGATGATAAATATTATGTTATGCATATTGTACCACAATTTTTTTAAAAGAAGTGAGAATCAAGAAAGTAATTTAAAAGAAATGGTTAATCTAAAGTATTCCAAAGAAATTCAGTCACTTAAGTGTTATTGTCGAGCTTCTTAGATTTAAGCTCAGGCAATAGAGAATTTTTTGTGTCCCTTCTGTGGTCTCACATGATATCATGGGGGAATAGGGGAGGCAATGAAGTAGTGCCTGGGGCATCTCTTGAGGGCATCCAATGACCTCACCTCTCCAGACCCTCAGGCCCCTGAGATCCCCTGCTAGAGGGTCTCTGCCAGTTTCTGCTGTAGGACTCCTGCTTGTGACCATGACTGTCCTTCAGATCAGCCAGCTTCACGCCCAGCGTGGAGCCCAATGCAGGGCTTGAACTCACAACCCTGAGATCAAGACCTGAGCTGAGATCAAGAGTCAGAAGTTTAACTGACTCAGCCACCCAGTCTCCCCAGTCAGCCAGCTTTTGATGGACACTCTGGTTGCTTCCAATATTGAGCTGTTACAAGGAGTACTTCTATGAACATCTCATAGGTGCTCATGGTGAACATATGTTTGCCCTTCTGTTGGGCATGTACCTAAATGTGAAACCAGGGTATGCATATATTCAGATTTAGCAGATACTGCCACAGTTTTTCAATGTGGTTTACCAATTTACGCTCCTACCAGCAGCGCACAAGTGATAATGATTGTCCCACTGACACTAGATGTTTTTTGCCTTTTTCACTGCAATCATTCTCGTGGGTGTGTTGAAGTGATGTAGTGTGGTTTTATTTTTGCATTTCCCTGCTGATGGAGTTGAACCTCTGGGCTTAGGTTTATTCACCATATTGATACCTTCTTCCGGAAGTGTCTGTTCAAGTCTTTTGTTCTTCTTCTATTGGTTTTCTTGTTTTTTTTTAATTGATTAGTAGAATTTATATTTACACATAATATTTATACATCATATCTTTATGTATATGTTATATAAAATTTATGGTATTTTAATGTAATATACAAACACACATAAATTATGTACAATATATTCTATTATGCACATGAATCCTTTATTGGATATATGTATTGCAAATAATATAACTCCACTCCATAGTTTGCCTTTCCATTCCTTTCAAGGTATATTTCCATACACAGAAATTAGTAATATTAAAAAATATCAATTTTTTTCCTTGACAATCAGTGCTTTTTGTACCATGTTTAAGGAAACTTTGTCTATACTCATGAAGACATTTTTCTAAAATCTTTATTGTTGTACCATTCATATTTTCATCTGCAATCCATCTGGAATCGATTTTTGTGTGTGGGTGAAATAGAAGCCAAGGTTTTTTTTTTTTCCATGTGGATATTCAGTTGACTCAACACCATTTATTAAAAAGACTGTCCTTTCTTCAATGTACTGCAATGCTACTGTCACAAGTCAGGAGACTGTATTATGTGCAGGCCTGTTTATGAATTCTCTCTTCTGTTCTACTGGCCAGTGTGTCTATTCTTTTTTTTAAGATTTTATTTATTTAGTTGAGAGTGAGAGAGAGCATGAGAGCAGGGTGAGGGGCAGAGGGAGAAACAGACTCCCCACTGAGCAGGGAGCCCGATGTGGGGCTCGATCCCAGGACCCTGGGATCATGACCTGAGCCCAAGGCAGCCGCTTAACAGATAGCCACGCAGGTGCCCATAGTGTGTCTATTCTTGAGTCAGCATCACACTCTCTTATTTATGGTCATTTTTTTGGTGGTCTTGGTGTCTAATAGTGAAGGTCCCCAGCTTTATTCATTGCTCCTCTTCAAATGCACCTCAATTATTTGTGTCCCTTTGCAATTCCATCTTCACTTTTAAATCAGCTTTTTTTTTTTCAAAAAGCAAAAGTGAAACATTACTTTATTCCAGGATTTCTCAAAACCTTTAATAATGTACATGAGAAATTTAAATCAGCTTTTTAAATTTACACACACACACACACACACAACCTGCTGGGATTTTGATTAAGATTGTATTCAATCTGTTGATAAATTTGGTGAAAATAGTTGCATGTTGACAATACTAAGTCTTTCAATTCATGATCATGGCGTATGTTTCTGTTTATTTAGATCTCCTTTAATTTCCCTCAATAATGTTTTGTAGTTTCCAGTGTAGAAGTCTTCAGTAATTTTGTTACATGTACTCCTAAGTATCTTCATGCTTTCTTAATTTTCTATGTCATAATTATCTATTTGTTTGTTATCTTACTAAATCCAAGTATTGATTGTAATAGTGCATAGGGATTCTTTTGAACTTAATTTTCTATTTGTTTCTGGCATGTGGAAATAAAATTGATTTTTTTATATTGACCTTCTATCCAGTCATCTTGCTAAGCCCAATTCTCAATTAATTGTTTGTAGATCTTTCAAATTTTCTGTGTACACAATAACAATATCTTCAAATAAGCATTTTTTATTCTCAATTATTAAGCATTTTATTTCTTCTTCTTCTTTTTTTTTTTTTTTACTTTACTGTACTTGCTAGAATCTCTGGGATAAGTTGAATAGAAGCTGTGAAACCGCATCTTTGTCTCATTCCCAATCTCAGGGGCAAAGTTTTTTGTTTTTTTTTTAAGATTTTATTTATTTATTTGACAGAGAGAGACACAGCGAGAGAGGGAACACAAGCAGGGATAGTGGGAGAAGGAGAAGCAGGCTTCCCGCCGAGCCGGGAGCCTGATGTGGGGCTCGATCCCAGGACTCTGGGATCATGACCTGAGCCTAAGGCAGATGCTTAAGGACTGAGCCACCCAGGTGCCCAGCCAGGGGCAAAGTTTTTAATAGTGCATTTAACTGTGATGTTTACTGTAAGACTTTGTTTTCTATTGTTTCAGATGAGAAATCTGCTATCATTCAAATCCATGTTTTCTAGAAGTAATGTGTCCTTCCTCTCTGGTTGCTTTCAAGTTTTTTTTCCTTATCTTAGTTTTCAGAAATTTAATTTCGGTGCATCTTGATGTGAACTTCTTTGGGTTTATCATTATGTGTGATTCTCATAGCTTCTTAGACCTGTAGGTTTGTGTCATCAAATTTGGGGTGTTCCCAACCATATTTCTCTGAAAACTTGTTCAGCCCTGCTCTCTTTCTCTCCTTTGGGAACTACAACAAGACAAACACTAGCTCTTTTGTTATTGTCTTACAGGTAACTGAGGTTCTGTCCCTTTTTTATCAGTCTGTTTTCTCTGTATGTTCAGATTAAATACTTCTATTGATCTGTCTTTAAGGTCACTGATTCTATCCTTTGTCTTCTCCACTCTATAACAAACTCATCCCTGGGCTTGTTCAGTTATTTTGTTCCTCAGCTTTATAACTGACTTGGATTCTTTTTTGTTTTTATAACTTGTTTCTTCACTGAGACTTCTATTTTTTCATTAATTCAATATAATTTATAATTGTTTTTTGAGGCATTTTTACCGTAAGTTCTTTAAGATCCTTTTCAGATAATTCCAACATTGGATTCACCTCATCATTGACATCTGTCTTTTCTCATTCATCTTTGTGATTTTTCTGGGTCTTGCTATGACTAGTAACTTTTTTTTTATTGTATCCTGGACATTTTGGATATTATATTTTGACACTCAGGATTCTATATAATCTTATTTAGCAAGTAGTCCTCCTCTTGAGGTGTAGGTAAGTATGCTCAGCTTCCCTCAAGACAGTGCAAGAGCAGGACCCTGTCTCACACTGCTTCAATGAATACCAGAGGGAAGGTGGTGAAACCAAATGGTGACTACTCCTGCCTACCACCTCCTCATCATATCCCATTGCTGGTGGGTGAGGGTGGAGGCTCTGCTCTTCACTGGACCCCATAAACACTATCTGGGTGGGGGATTTAGAGCATTGCCTGCTTCCATCAAGCAGGGATGGGAGATCACCTGCCTGCTTGGTTCCCCCAACACTACCCAGTAGTCCAACCATATTGTCACTAACTTCTTCTGCCAGGTGAGGGATGGAAGATCAGCCTCATGCTCAGCCCCACAGACACAACCTGGTAGGGGAAATCAGAGCATGACACCTGCTTCGGTGAAAAGTGGGGTCGTGCAAGAAAAACATACTAGAAACTTCAGAGAGAGCTGCATGTTTTCCATTCGTGTTTGGCTAGAGTGTAAAGGGTATTGTCAAAAAGGTTTTCTGTTGACAGGCTATCCTTTCCCCAGGCCTTTAGCTGGGGAGAGCATGTTTTCATGTATGTCTGTTGGAAATGCTGGGCTGGGGGCTTCTGCAGTGTCCTATCAGACATACATGGGAGGCAATATGGAAACCCAGGGAATACACCACCACATTGTTCCTGAAATCCCAAGGATCCTGGAAAACCTGCCTTCTTCTCTCCACCTTTCAGAAACCTTGTATCCTTATTTGTTGTATTATGTCCAGAGTTTTTAGTTATAAGGGGGAGGATCAGGAAGAATGCGTTACTGTACCAGAAGTCCCACACTGTTCAATTTTCATTCTGTATTTAAATAGAAAAAACACTAGATTTTTCATATTTGATTTCTATTCTATTTTTATGAAGACTTTTAATTTAGACTTCTCAATCTGCTTTGTTCCAAGTTGGCAACTAAATGTGAGGTTTTTAATCATTTTTGCTACCATCTCTTCTAGTAAGACCTGTTTGCAGTGGTGTATGGCACTTCCATTCTATAGGAAAAACTAAAAGCCTTGATTTGCAGGAACAGAATTCTCATGGTAGAAATACTACCCTCACGCTTGATCTCAAGCTCTAACAGGAAGTTGCTGAATGTGGAAGGTGGGAAAGGCGTACACAAATGGCTCCTGTGAACCTGTATGAGCTGGATCCAGAACACCCCCAGCTGTGTGCAGTCTTCTGTGCTCCTGTGTTTCTCTGTTTCTGAAAGAAACCCCACAAAGTGTTGGATGTTCATACTTTCTCAGTTTTTTAAACTTATGTTTTGATCCTTTTACTGCATTTTAGGTATTGCTGTGGAGTTTTATTGTTGTTCTATGCCATGGTCCTTCCCCTGACGCCTTCTTACATTATCTTTAGTTGGGGCACGATCATATTTGGATGGTCTTGGTTCTAATCAGCATACTATCTTTGTAAGGACATTCTTGTGACTCTACCTTCAAAAATATGTCTACCTCCACTCCTACTACCAGTGTAGACATTATCTTCTCTTGTGTGGCTCTTTGCAGAAGCCTCCTCTCTGATCCCTCTGCTGCCACTCTGAACTAATTATAATCTAACCCCCAGAGAGGAGCCAGGGTGAGCCTGTTAAACACAAATCAGATCATAATACTCACTGGCTCAAAATCCCGCTGCATTATCCCATCTCAGCGTAAAAATCAGAATCCCTTCATAGTTTGTAAGACCCTCTTGTTTATCTTCTGTCCTACTGTTTTCCCAGTCTCCCTTCACTCCAGGCACACTGGCCTCCTAACTGCTCCCGGAACACACCAGGTGTGTCCCTCCTCCGGGCCTTTGTCCCCGCTGTCCTCTTTGCATGATACACTCTTCCTATCCACGTGGCTCCCTCCCTCTCCTCCTCCAAGTCTTTGAGCAAATGTCTCCTTCTTAATGAGGCCCATCTTGCCACCCCATTTAAAATCACAACTCACTCCCTAGCCCCCTAGCTCCCTATTATACTTCTTTTAGTCCCCAAGGTATCTTACCAGTTTCTACTGTAGGAGATCATTCCCTTATTTATTGGGTTTATTGTTATTTGCTCCTCCCACTAGAGTGTGATCTTCAAGATTCAGGGATTTTGTTTACTCTTTCCACAGAAATATTCCCATCAACTTATAGAGTGCCAAGCATGTGTAGATATTCATGAAATATCTGCTGAATTAATGAATAAAAAAATTAAAAGATACTAACTAAAGATGTGATGGAGGAGAAGGTGGAGACAAAAGGATTTTGACAAATGGTACATTTTAACTCTTCACTTAGTCTTCCCTGGAGAAGAACCTACAAACTTGACTCTTAACACCCACATTATTGTTATCAAGAGAAAACAGTTAACTATATCATAGCCAGGACCTTTACCTGCTGAGTTTTCTGCCCAGGATCTTGAGTTGGAGGAGATGCTCATCTTGTCTCATCAGAGCTTTGACTACGCAAACTCAATCATTATACTTTAATTCAAAACATCAAGCCTTTGTCCCCCTTAATTCCTCCCCCCTGCCCCAAAATCATGGAATAAACTTGTTTCAGACATGAGAAGAGAAAAAGCAAAGCAGGAAGGAGAAGGAGGAGAAAGGAGAAAGAAAGAAGGAATTTACAAAATTTTACTTTTCTCAAAGACACCAACTCACCTAGGAGTACCAACCACACATCTCTGCTCCCACCCTCCACCTTTGATTCAGTAAAAAAAAGCTATAAAAACATCAGCCTAACCTCAGCTCAACTCACTTTTTAGTGATTGGTGCAAAATATACATTTTTAAAGTATATTAATTCTTCATAATGAAATATATTTAGTCCTCCACAGATTTTTAGGAAGGTATAATTCACAATTTCAAAAAATAATAGAATTTAACATTATTATGACTGGGTGCCAAAAACAAACACAAACAAACCCAAACTAGCTAAGAATACCCCTTCATGAAGGTTTTAGGAACCATAATGAAAGCAATTGAAACTACATTTTCTTTTCATTACCAGTGAGTGTTATTACTTTCCATTTTGTGTATCATTTGTGTGTGCAAGTTGCCTGCCAGGGCCTTGTAGAATGGGCAGCTGGCCATTGTATTAGCGGTGTGTATGTGTGTGAATGCTGCCACTCTGTCTAGATTTAAAGTCATAGGTAATAAACTCAAATCCATTCAGAGTCCAAGTAAGTACTGTAGATGAGTGCAACAGTGAGTTGGCGCTCATAAGTGAGCCCTGACCGGGGCAGATGCCACTGACATCCAGCCATGTTTCTGTTCAGGATTTGGCTCCAGCATATCCAGATCATCCCATTAAAACAAAAGAGAGAGAGAGAGAGAGATCTGTATTTATATGAAATCTGATTTACCTGCTGGCAACTATTAGATTTTACCATATAAAAGTCAGTTATACAGATCAAAATCAGCCAAATAATAATTTTCATGTGGCATGGCATACTGAGTAAAGGTCTCCAGGATTACCCTGGGAACCTGTAAATATTACCTTATATGGAAAAAGGTCTTTGCCAATGTGATGAGTTAAGGACCTTGAGATGGGATATTATCCTGGATTATTTGGGAGGGCCCTAACTGCAATCACAAATGTCCTTATGAGTGAGGAGAGAGTGATTTCACACAGAAGGGGCAAAGGCAATGCGACCAGAGATTGGGGTGATGTGGCCACAAGTCAAGGAATGCTGGCAGCCCCTGGAAGCTAGAACATTCAAGGGACGAGTCTTCCCCTAGAGCCTCTGGGGGAAGCGAAGCCCTGCCAACATCTTGATTTTAGCCCAGTGAAATTGATTTTGGATGTCTGGCCTTCAGAACTGTAAGTGAATAAATGTGTGTTGTTTTAAGCCAAGTTTATGGCGATTTGTTACAGCAGCCACAGGAAACCAATACATATGGGTTGACAATACGTTCTATGGGTTGATATACTTGAATTAATTCAAATATAGATACATACACATATATACACATATGTACATACATGTGTGTTTGTGTGTATGTATAAGAACAACATGTAGGCCAAAGAAAGGGTATTGCAAGGTAGATCTGTCCCTCAGACAATTACTTTGTGTCTGTTTTAAACAGTTTGTTATTCATCTTCCTCTTATTTATGGTGACTGTGCTACACCTTCATCAAACATACATTTGAATCACCGCCAATGGAAGGTAAAAGATTTTGCCAAAACATTACGTAAGGCTTTGTATTTCCCCACATACCCATGCAACGGCTTACTGAGTCCAGATTTTCTTTACCTTTGGTGCATTCATTGAGCCAAGAATGACCTCAAATACTGTCTTTAGATTCGGTTTATTAAGTGCGGGAAAAGACATACCTGGTCAGGAGGGAGAAGAAACTGCAGGCAAAAGCAAAACCTATTAATTTCAGAGTACAGGGAAGTAGATCCTCAAGTCTGGCTGCTGTCTTTGCTAGAGCACTTGGGCGCTGGAACTGGCCTCTGGCACTCGCTTGCGGTATTTTCGGCTCTATGATCTCAGCTCTTGGGCTTCCACGACGTTCCATTTCTGTCTCCCTAAAATAAACGCTACTCTCGCGCTGCCTCGAATGTGTTGCTACTGTGCAACCGGAAGTAGTTCCGTCGCTTCTTCCGGAGTCAGCTCAGCAGTTTTACCTCGGCAGTGAAGTGCAGCAGGGTTACCCCAGTCCCACTGAGACGAGAAACTACGGCAGAATGTGAATCCCCGCACTGCTTCCGCAGGAAATTCTCACTGTCAATTTCAGCTGAACCAAAAAGTGCGCTTAGTGATGGAATGGATTTATATTCCCTTGCAAGTTCTCTGTCTTGTTAAAGGTAACCAGCAGTGTGAGGAATGGCAGCCGACCTCACTGAGAGTAGCGCTGGTCCAGAGCTTCCCCAGGGAGAGAGAGCTCTAAGGGTGTCACTAGTTTCTCTCTTTCCCTGCTTCCTCACAGAAGGCAGAGACAGGACGGGAGAAAGTTTCAGCATCACAACGATGCTGCTAGTCTGCACGAAATAGACCATTTTCTTTTTAATCATAAGGGAATAATTTTTCTCCACTTAACCATCAATTTTGTCCTTTGAAGTCAGATCTTGTGCTAAGTCCAATTTGCACGGACTAGTCCTGTAGGAAACTTCTAATCACTCACAGGATTGGCCTATTTCTGATGCAGAACTGCCTTGGTCCCTGAAGTGAATCACATGCACTTACCTGGTACAGTTAGCAGAGGAAAACTTTAAAAAAAAATAATTGAAAATCAGATTAACAAGGTTTTAAGCAGAAACATGACACAGCTTTCCTTGCTCCTACTTCCAGGGGGTGGGGAGGAGATGTGTCTGGAAGCGCTTTTTATTTTATTTATTTATTTTTAAAGATTTTATTTATTTGACAGAGAGAGACACAGCGAGACAGTGAACACAAGCAGGGGGAGTGGGAGAGGGAGAAGCAGGCTTCCCACGGAACGGGGACCCGGATGCGGGACCCGATCCCAGAGCCCTGGGATCATGACCTGAGCCGAAGGCAGACGCTTAACGACTGAGCCACCCAGGCGCCTTGGGAGCGCTTTTTAAATTGGGACATTTTCGAAGGTCAAAGGGAGGAGCCTTCAAGCTTCTTGGCATGTCTGCTGATGTCTCTCCCAGCACTGTGCTGTCGGGTACCTGAGGCATCTGCTCGAGAGTCAGGAGGACTTTTTTTGTCCGAATGAAACCAGATGGAAACAGCAGTGGGCTAATTAAAAAGTATTTAGTTGAGACCTTCCAGGGTTCATAACACTGGATTGGGCATGTACGTAGGAAGAGATTACATTCATTACAGGGATTAGAAATAAGGAGAAAAAACAAATACCAGAAAAGAAAAACTAGACCACCAGATAAGACAGAAACTGTATCAATGCCAAAAATATTTTTTCTTTCAACTCTGGAAATAGACCTGCCAACTTCTCTAAGAAACATGTATTTTAAACTGTTGGAAAACACAAAAGCAAGCTTAAAAGTAATAAGGGGGCATGTGTTAGAAACTAGGACTTCTAATAAGCATTTTTGTGTTATTATTAAATAGCTCTGTGCTTCCAAATGTTTGATTATCAAAGTCTCTGTTATTAATTAAAGTGTGTACCATGAATTAGGCCAAAGGGGAGCATCCGAATTCTCAGTACATACCTGAAAAGATTGAATCCCTCTGTGCTCCTACCAATTCTGATTCATGCCACGCTAGGATTCTCTTGCTTCCCACCTACCTATGTACGTTTTTTCACATGGTATCTGCCTTCCTCATAGGACGGTAAGTGATGAGCTTCAAAGATAAATGTCCATTCACTTATTTATTTAATACATTTTTATGGAGGACCTGTTTATGCCACATAATATTTCAGATGCCTCAGGTGCCTTAATGAACAGATAGAGCAGATCCGAACTCCTGCAGAGTTTATATTGTAGGAAAATTGTGCAATGTAACAAATGGACAAATGGACACCTCATTCAAAGGATGGCTGCTCATTTTCTACCTGCCCTGGGTATTTCAGACTCTTGATTGCAATTGTAATTGGGGACCACCTGGTTCGGATTTATCTCTGTCATGTTTATCTCATTTAATGCTATTTATTTTCAGACATAATGCAGTCGTTCACCATGAGGCCAACCAGGCAGCCAGCATGGAGCAGAGTATCTTGGAGGAGCAAACAAGCGCCACTCAGTCTGTGCTTAAAGTGTTCTGTCAAGAATTTGATGCCACTGTGACACTCATTCCTTCCTTTACAATTTATTTTTCCTTCCCCCCGCCCCCGCCCCACATGCTTTTATCCTTGGTGTGCTGATATTTCACAATGATGTTACAGAGTTTGAGTCTTCTGTCATTCACTGGGGCAGGTACTTGTTGGGCCTTTCTAACAGGGAGACATGTATCTTTGAGGTCTGAGAAATTTTCTGGTATGCTTTATTTAATAAACACATCCCCCCTGTTGCTGCTTTAAAAACAACAACAAAAAATATCCAAACCTTCTGTAATTTCAAATAGTCTAATATTAGATTTTCTGATCTATTTGTTTAATTTTTATATTTTTCTCTCATATTTTTATGTCATTGGCTTTGGATTTACTTCTTCAGTATCGCCCAGACTTTATATTTCAAGACTCTCATTAAATTTTTAACTCAATTTAATTTACTTTCAGGAATCATCTTGTTTTTTGTTCCTTTCTTCTAGTTTCCAACCTGGTTTTGTTACCAAATACAAGGGCAGGAACAAATGAACAGTGAGCAGGGATTAAGGTGAGGTGAGTAGGCACTCTTTTCCAGCGCCCAATTTAAGGTGATACCAAAAAACTCAGATTTAGAGAAGGTGGAATTCAGGTTACAAAATTAAGACAATAATACTCTGGTTTCTCTTCAGATCGTAATAAAGGGACATTTCATAATGCTGCCATGACAATTATGTATACCCTCCAAATATTATCAGCAATTATATAAAAAAAAAGTTGAAAGACACCAAGAAAAAAGGAAATGCACATATAGTTTGAGACTTTAATTCACCTCTGCCAGGTGATGAAGATCAAGGACACACAACTAATCATACAGAAGTGAATAGTACGATTAGATTGCTATATTTCAAATTCTGTACTCTGAAAATAAAAATAAAACTTATTTCCTAGTGCCTATAGTGCAGCTTTAACAATTAACCATAAAAATTGCAACCATAGGAAAAAACACCAATATATCCCAAAATGTGAAATAACACAGATAATAGTCTCTGATTATAATGCAGTAAAACTAAAAATTAACAGCAACGTGACAAATTTTTTTCCTCCTAGAAATTACAAAATGGGAATGCCAACCAAAATGCCTTATAATTTAAACATAATTTGTCAGAACAATTAGATATGGCTAAATCTGCTCAGAAAAAAAATGTTCATAGCCTTAAACAATGACATCAATAGGCAAGAATGAAATGATTAGCTCAAATATTTTGAAAAATATATATATAGGCGGGTGGAGCAAGATGGCGGAGGAGTAGGAGACCTGGATTTCCTCTCCTCTCAGGAATTCAGCTGGATAGGGATCAAACCATTCTGAACACCTACAAACTCAACAGGAGATGGAAGAAAAGAAGAGCAACAACTCTCTCATCAGAA
>NC_138382.1:22063718-22087412 GCF_054177405.1 Leptonychotes weddellii | reverse complement strand
TGATCCAGTAATTGTTTATCTCTCTTTTTCTCAGCTTCTTGATTTTCCATCCTTTGGTCTTCTATATCACTAATTCTCTCTTCTGCCTCATTTATCATAGCAGTTAGAGCCTCCATTTTTGACTGCACCTCATTAATAGCCTTTTTGATTTCGACTTGGTTAGATTTTAGTTCTTTTATTTCTCCAGAAAGGGTTTCTCTAATAACTTACATGCTTTTTTCAAGCCCAGCTAGTATCTTTAAAAATCATCATTCTGAACTCTAGTTCCAACATCTTACTAATGCCCATATTGATTAGGTCCCTGGCAGTTGGTACTGCCTCTTGTTCTTTTTGTTGAGGTGATTTTTTCTGTCTTGTCATTTGTCTTCCAGAAAGTGGTCGCTTTTCTGTTCAGAGTTGTTGCTATTCTTTTCTTTGATATCCTGTTGAGTTTGTAGGTGTTCAGAATGGTTTGATCCCTATCCAGCTGAATTCCTGGGGCCAGACGAAATCCAGGTCTCCTACTCCTCCAACATCTTGCTCCTCCCCCCCGACACTGTTTTGTTTTTGCACGCTGAATTACTCTGTCTGACAACAGTAACATCCACCCAAGTATGGTAAGAGTTGGGACTGTGGATGAAGACAAGACTTCACTCCTCCACACCCCCCACCCCACCCTTTACTAACTATAAGAGCTAACTGTGCCTCGGTTTCTTGGTTGGGAACATCTGGGTGAAAACAGAGCCTCACTTGTCACTGTGATGATTTGGTGAGCTCCTCTGTGACACATGCTGGGCAGAGTCACGGAAGGCCACTGCCTCACCTAACTCAGGGTGGCACTTTTGCCTCATGTTCTGCTTGAGCTCCCCTGCACTAGGGCTCCTGATGCAGTGGCTGGCAGCTAGCCTCAATAATGTCGGCCATTATTATTGTAAGTATTACTACCAAGCTCATATTTCATCACCTCCTCTGGAAAGTCCTCTCTGCTATGCCTCCGTCCTTCCCTCTACCCTGGGTGAAGGGGTTTAGAAGCATCTGTGCAGTCCTGGACAGCCCTACCCTTTTTCCATCTATCTCACCTCCTGAACTGAGCTCCTTGAAGGTGAAGATCATCTCTCTTGTTCATCTGTCCTCGGGCCAGATACAATTTAGGAAACCTATACAAGTTGCTGAGTGAAGACAGCTTTTATATGAGGAGTGGGCAGAGGAGGTGAGGGCTTCCGATGGTAGATCTAGTGACCTTTTGATCACACATTTTGGGGCTTCAAAAATGATAGAGAAGTAGCTGCAGAGACTGGGCAACCAGCTGGGAGAAGGGCCAAGATAGGTAGTATATTCATGTCCTATTGCTGCTCTAACAAATGACCATATGCACTTGGTGTCTTAAAACAACAGAAATTTATTTTCTCAACAGTTCTAGAAGCCACAGTCCAAAATCAGTGTCACTGGGTTGAAATCAGGATGTTGGTAGGTCATGCTCCCTCTGGAGACTAGGACAGGATCCATCCCTTGTCTCTTACAGCTCTGGTGGTGGGAGGGCTGGTGGCGGTATTCCTTGGCTCGAGGCCTCCTCATTCCCATTTTCCAGGCCAGCATCTTCAAATCTCCTCATCTTCACACGGCCTTCTCCTCCATGTGTGTCAAAAGTCCCCTCTGCCTTTCTAAGGACAGTTATGGTCCTTAGTAACTGTCCTTAGTTAAATGTCCTCTAAGGACATTTAAGGTCCACCTAGATAATCCAGGATAATCTCATCTCAAAACCCTTTAATATATCACATCTGCAAAGACCCTTTTCCCAAAAAAGATAACACTTACAGGTTTCAGAGATTAGGACCTGGATGTTTTTGGGGCGTTATTCACCTTACTACAGGTAGTTTTTTTCCATAGAATTTTCCATTGAATTACCTGCACTGATTTGTTCCTGTTTTTTTTTTTTTTTTTTTTTTTTTGTGGGGGAGAAGCAGTAACAGCCCAATTTCCCAGGAAATTGACTAGCATCATGGCATTGTGGGGCCCTGGGGAGAAAGCCTGTGACTGTGACATTCTCCCTCGAGAAGCAGAGCCTCTTAACTGAAGTCTATTCAGTAACCAGCATTTTTTGTACATCTTGCATGTGTATATGACACTCACATGGATGTGTGCTGGAGATAGAAGGGTTTGCAAATCAGATCAGGGTGCCTTTTGATGAAAAGTGAAGAGGAAGGTAAAACTCAGAGGCACACAAGTAGTCACTAGTCAACAGGTGCTTGATTAAAATCCCAGCGTTAATCTTTTTTAAAAAATTTTATTTATTCATTTGAGAGAGAGAGAGAGAGAGCATGAGCAGGGGGAGGGGCAGAGGGAGAAGCAGGCTCCCCACTGAGCCAGGAGCCTGACGTGGGGCTCAATCCCAGGACCCTGGGATCATGACCTGAGTCGAAGACAGATGCTTAACCATCTGAGCCACCCAGGTGCCCTCCCAGCGTTATCTTAAAGACCAACCAAGCAGGAATTTAATTGAAACACAGAACCTGGTCCAATTACCAATACCACCCAAGTGTTCTGTCTCTCCCAGGTGAGGCCGCTGAGTACTGTTGAGAAGGCAGTTGAAGTTGCCGCCAGTGACCCTCTGCAGAAAATGTAGGTGACAGATCTCATTGCCTGTAGACACTGTGTGTTGGTTTGTTGTTTTTGCTTTTGTTTTTTTGTTTTTGTTTTTGGCTAAACTACAGCTCAAAATAAAATCTATAATATCTTCCTAGGACTGTGGGGATATGTCAGTTTCTGAATTGTCTGAATATTTGCCAGGATTGATGCTGAATTAGAAAAGACCAGTAACTGACTGGGGGGGGGGGGCGGGTATTTATATTTTTTCAGTGTCTTGTTTGTAACCTGCAATTTTCCTGTAATCTATTTTCAAAGCAAATTTAGAATTGGTTTCAAAAATTAGTGATGCATATGAAAACCATGCTAGCATAAGTTTTGCAGATTTAATGGAACTCCATAAAATGATGAATATTACATGGAGGTTTCAAACATAAAAGCATACTCCCAAATGAGCCCCTAATAGTATTCACTGTGGAGATTTTAGTATTGGATGGGTGTGTTTGGGTCATAATCACAGAATTTTAGTTCCTAAAAATAACACTCTGAGACAATCTCTTCTATTATATAAAAATCTCTGTCCTTGCTTCTCCTTACTGAATTTGCATTACTTAAGCACTGTGCCAACAACAGAAGCTATCCTTCACTCTACACTGCCTCTTCTCCCTTCTTCAATAGCCTTCCCTGATAAATCCCCCTGTCCAAGCACGAGAGCACAGCAGTGCTTTTCAACATGAAAAATCTGCCTTCTGAGTCTTCAGTTCACTATTAAACAACTATCAATCGTGCAAGACTATTTTTCAATTTGGAGTTTGATCCAACTGACTGCTATTTTGGGGGGTGAAGGTCAAGCCTTAGGATGCCACTGGCAGGGCGAGGGGCAAGTGGGTTATTTGCACTGGCCCCCTAGGCACAAAGGACAGCCTGTCATGGAGGCACAGGGATGGGACTGAAAGCAGACGTCCATCATATGGCTTCAAACTTGTATCCTGCTAGGAACAATGATCCACGTCTTAAAAACAAGGCAAAGGATGGCTTGGCGCTCTTCAATGTCATCTCCAGGGGGATGTAACTTGGTTAGCACAACTGACTCAGGGCCAGACATTTGCAGTTCTGTGAAACTGATAAGGTGTGATGAATTTCTTTTCTGACTCTGAAGCAAGATAGGCAAAGGTTCTGATTTCATTGCAATGGGAACACATTCACTATTAGGATCTAATTGAGTAACCTTATTTGGGCATTCCTGTATCTCCCACTGACCACAAAAATCCCAAGTTTTCATATTCTTCTTGTGAACTAGCACTGTCATCCTTCTATTTCCCAATTCATGAGCTGAATAAAACTTTGGCACGTATGTTCACTATACACTGTGCAAAATTATTTTTAAGGGTTTTTTTTGAAAATTTTATTTTCACTCCTGTTATCAGACCACACTGCCTATACTGAACTATGACATAGTACTGTTTATAAATACCTCAATACCCTTCTGAATGGCTCATTCATATGGCATTGTGTGTTTGTTAAAAGCATTAGATTCTTCAGTGTAAACATTTAAAATGTGACACAATTTTTGTATCTCTGTTTTGGCATTTCCTTATTTTTAATATATTAGAAATCTCAAAAAAAAAAATGAAAGAGGCCTCTCTTAACTTCTGAGAAGGCTTGGGTGATCATCACCTTCTGAAATGTGCCAAAAGATGTGAGAAGGTCTCTCCTTGTTGCCAAATTGTCAATGGAGTTTTAAAGACTTACTTACCATTGGGAAACATTAACACATATCTCCTCCTGCCCTTTTCTTTCCTGAAATAAGAACTTAAGGCTGTCTCAAGGGGAAAGAAATCTTTCCCTTTGATTTTGTGTTTTATGTCTCCCTCACAGTCTGGGTACCATTAACACCTGACATCAAAGTCACAGACTAAAAGCATGACCTTCCTCAAAGGAATTTGAGAGAAAATTACTTTTCAAAAATGGTCAGTTAGGATCATGGAATTTTGGGAACCTGAAGGTAGAGACTGGAGGTTAGGGACCGCCTTCTAGATCTGCCCTTGACAATTCTGAACTGTATGCTATTGGCAGGGGCCCTGGATCCGTGTAGTGCATCACTTGTATATATAGCAGCTCTGGATGGGGGGCCCACGAGAATAGAAAATTAAGCATGTCCAAAGCTGAACTCATGATGCCCTCTTTCTTGTTTTCCCCATCTCAATCAATAGTACTTATTTTCTCATGATAAACCTTGGAACCAATCTTAAAATACCCTTCTCTTCTGAGGCAAGCTGATCAAGCCCCAATGAAGATATCATCTAATAATCTCTTGAATTCATTCACAACTCCCCATGTCCTTTGCCTTCAGCTAATGTAAGACACCATTATCTCTCCCCTGTATGACTGGATAGTTTCCTAATTCATCTACCCATATCCATTTTTACCTTTCTCCAATTTTGATAAATGAAAATTAATACCCATTCATCATCCTACTGCTCCCCTAGAATGAAGGCAGTCGGGACATGGCTTCCAAGGCCCCGAATGGCTTGTGCCCACTCACCTCTCCAAGATCATTCCAGTTCTTCTCTCCTTTGCTCTCTTATCCAGCTGCAATGGCCTTCCTTCAGTTCCTCGACTATGCCAGGCCTTATCTGCCCCAGGGTCCTTTTAACATGCTGTTCCTCTGCGGAGAACACTCTCTTTCCTCCTTGCCCCCTTAGGGATAACTTCCTGACTCCCTAGGTTGGGTCAGGACCCCCTGTTAAAAGTTCTCTTACTTTGTATTTCTCTATCAAACCATTTACCATGAGAGAAATTGTAGTGATATCTTAAGTGTTTGAATATTCCATGTATCACTGATATGTAGACATTTTTTTTTCCTGGGGTGCCTGGGTAGTGCAGTCAGTTGGGCATCTGACTCTTGGTTTTTGCTCAGGCTGTGGTCTTGAGGCTGTGGCCTTGGGGTCGTGGTCTCGGGGTTGTGAGATCGAGCCCAGTGTTGAGCTCTGCACTCAGCGTGGAACCTGCTTGGGACTCTCTTCCTCTCCCTCTGCCCCTCCCTCCAGTGTGCTCTCTCTCCCTCTCTCTCTCTCTCAAATAAATAAATAAAGCTTCAAAAAAAAAAAAGAAAAAATTTGCTTCCTTTCTTCCTCTTTTACTGTATTTGTTGTAGAAAGTGCCTTTTTACCCACCCTTGATGCAAGGGCAACTCCTTTCCTAGGTCACAATGAAAATGTACCTCCTTCCCTCTATTTTCTCCACTGCATGCAGACAAGGCAAATATTTTTAAAGACCAAGGTCATCCTACCCTTGAGAGAGGGGAAACATGTTGTCTGTTGGAGACGGTTTGGGAGCAGGTCTAATAGGGACCCAACCTTTTCCTGATGGGTGAAGTTCTATTGGAAGAGATGCAGGGATTTTGAGCTAAAACATTGAGCCTGGGGCAGGGAACTTAGGACAGCTGGGCAGGGGCAGATATGTGATAAGAAGGAGAGGCTTCTTGGGACGCCTGGGTGGCTCTGTTGTTAAGAAGGAGAGGCTTCTGGATCTGGGGACTCCACATGCACTCCATGTGTGGGACTTGACCCAGACCGGTTCTCTGTGAGTGGATCTGCTGCTAGGAGGCATCTGGCAAGTGGACAGACAGGAAAGGCCACTGGGACAGCTGCAAGCCTACCCGGCAGCCTTCACACAAGTGGCAATTCCAAATCACCTGCACTTGAGCTACTCTCCATCTCCCATCTGAGGACAGCACAGGGCATCTGTAAACCTAAGGGGATCTCTGGAACCCTAATGGGGACTAAGGGAGAGTTAGACTTCCAAAGAGTCTATCCAAGCACTCTGGAGCATTTCCAACTGCTCTAGAGCTCAACTTAGCATATAATTTAGTAATGCTGCCTTTAATATCTGTATGTCTTCCACTTCCGCCCTAGGGGAATGTAACCTCCAAGAGAGCTAGACTGTCTACATCCCAATCTCTACTGTATACCCATACCAGACCCAGCAACAGCATGCAACCCTTGTTGAATGTCCTTACCATGAAAGTGGGGAGACAGGGTCACATATGGTTCTTATGGTGACATTAACCTCAGAAGCACCCCTGATTTTAAACAAATCTTAGAACCCCAATATGAATATCAGTTAAAACGAGGGTGCTTTGGCTGAGTCAGGAATGGGGATGTGGCCCTCAGCATCTCAGAAGACCCTTACTTTCCCTGCTCCTTCCTTGAGGCATCCCCACCTGGGCTCCTTGGGACATCATCCAACACACCCAGGACTGGATCATCTATTAATGAGCCTGCTTTTCAGTTGCATAACGCTTTCCAGTTACAACATGCTTTCCAATATATTATTCTTACTAAATTGGTGACCTCAAAATGCATCCTGTTCTAAGACTCTGGAATTAGTGTGGCATGACAGTGAGCTAAGAAACTTGTAAGCTCTAAGACTCTTAAGGATGAAACTATTTTCTTGATGCCTGGGGCTGGAATTCCTGGCTCCCAAAACAGCTTCCTTAGCACCCTGTGATGAGCTGATTCTGGTATTTCAACAAAATAAGGAGAAGGTTGCCCATGGCTATGGCCTGTCTCACACCAAATGGTCAGAAAAAGTTGACTTAGCCAATTCCTGATTTGGACAGGGAAGTCTGATTGGCTTCTTTGATTAGCATTTGACACCCTAGCCTCGTCTTAATTCCCCAGCCTTCTCTTACTTAGATCTCAGGAATGGGTGTGGGAACCTCATTCTGCCAAGTCTGGGCTGTGTCTGCATTTTTCTCCACTGCCTTAATCACACCCACTGTCTGTCACATGTTTACAGACCCCCAAGCAAATCCCCCTGCACATCAACAAGACCGCTCTCCTGCTCTTCTACTCACTCTTCATCACTGGCCTTCAGACTTAGGGGACTGTCCCCACCGTGTAAAGATGATATTGTTTAGATTGCATTTCCTAACATGCTGGGACCAGATTTTCAGCATCATGCCAGCCCTTTATGGCAGCCATGTGAATTAGCTTAGATCCCAGGGCCTATGATGTGTAAGAAATTAAGGGGGATGAGAGCTACTCCGTGTGGTAGGAGAACACATTTTATGTTGAAAATATGACTCCTGGCTCTAGAGTGGGCAAGTTGGCCAACCCTTCTCCCCCATCACAGCTGATTGAGAGCAGTGCCTGACCCTTCAGTTCTCAAATCTGTAGATAAGCTTAGAAAGAAGCCTAAATTCTCCAAACTGTAAGAAAAACCGGCATCCATATCTTCATAGGCAAAGATGGTTATGATTTTAGACTTCAATTTAATATCTGATGGACACTGAAAAATATCACCTGTGCTTTCTTAATGAAAACCATTTATGTTACTCTCTGTGCTCTGAAAATATGTCTGTCTCACAACAGATATAATGTGATTGATGTTCATGAGAGCAATTTCTATAGGCCCTAATTGCTCTGATGGAAAACAATGACTTTCAAATTCTTTTAGTGAGGGAAATATTGTCTGCATCAACCTCCAGAGCCTTTCCCTGACGTATTGCCTGCCCCCTTTTTCCCCACTCACGCCTTTTTCTCCAGATGAATTACCCCATTACACCAATGGGAAATTCAGGCTTACGGCTGGCAAGTTGTGAAACCAGCAATTGAATTCACATCTGCCAGTTTCCAAAGGATATGTTTTTTTGCAATCTCCTGGAATGGATTATCTATAGAATCCTTTTTCCACCAAGTTTCCTCATCCAGTTTTATTTTTTCTTCTCCATTTATTTCAGCCTACCCACCTATTTCCCAAACTGCTTCCCATATTACCTCCAGATTAAGCCACCTTTTCTTCTCCTTTGTTCCTATTTTAATGGCAGAAACAGATGTAGAAAAAGGAAAATTGATTAGAGAAGGTTGGGATGTAAACATAACCATCTTTATTCTCCATCAACTGCGCGAGATATTCAATGATACCAGTAGCTTTCCAAATAAGTGCCCTCATCTAAATTTGTTCATCATAAAACAATTTCCTAATTTCCTGGGGGAACATTACTCTTTTGGAGACGAATACTCCACATTAGGTTTCTTTTACAATAAAATCTCATTAAATTTGGCTCAAGCCATTGGGAAAGTGTCATAATGTTCTTGCACTGGGAGAAATGGAGAAATGACTTTTTAAAAAGCATCAATGAAGAACTAATATGCTAAGCAAGTAATAGTGTAAACAAGGGACATGTTTGACCTACTTTAAGGAACAAATATTTAAAAAACCATGGTATATGCATCGTTTAGGTGTTAGCATAGTGCTTCTCGGGCAGGTGTCATTCAAATAAGGCACTCAAAATTTTACCGTATCTTGAACCACATATATTGCTTCATTAATATTTTTCTTTATATCTACTCTTTCATTTTTACACAAATAAATATATTTCTTTTTTTTTAAGATTTTATTTATTTGAGAAAGAGGAGAGAGAGAGAGCACAAGCAGGGGGAGGGGCAACAGGAGAGGGAGAAGCAGACTCTCCACTGAGCAGGAAGCCCAATGCAGGACTCGATCCCAGGATCCAGAGATCATGACCTGAGCTGAAGGCAGAGGCTTAACCAACTGAGCCACCCAGGTGCCCGGCAAATAAATACATTTCTAATAGAAACTTTGTATCACCAGATAAATAGAAAACAAGACTCAGTGTATACATAAAAGCTACCAGTACACATTAACTCAAAGGACACTACAAATTACCAAGTTTTGGCTTGATACTGCCCACGGAGGCTCCCAGCTTGAGACTGGCAAGGGTCACACAGTGTTGAGCAAATAAAATCTTGCATTGGGTCTTCCTCCTTTAGGGAATTAGAATATATAAAGGGAATTGCAAATGAAATAACTTTTTGCTATGTGATTTTATATTATTTAATACACTATGCCCTTTTAACTTTAAATAATCTTTTATGCCACGAGTGGTACGCTTCTCTTACCCTGAGAAACCCAGTGAGTCTCACTGCCAGATTTATTCCTCACATTCTCTCTAGAAGTAGGATCATCAAGTCTTCATGTAAATAGTTTCTATCAAGTGAATTTCTAAATTTGAATGTCACAAAATTCCATTCCTTTAAAGTACTCCGTAATTCAGATTCTTACTACTTTGTGGTGACCCTCTGAGACTTCTCCCTTCTACTCAGCCCATTAGTTCTGTGTTTCTGTATAAACAACCTGAAGCTAAAAAGTTTTGGGGGCTTTCCAGACACAATTCTGGATTGTGCTGCCCCACTCAGAAACAAAGTGGGTGAGCTCACCATGCAAATGCTCTGCACTGTCACTCAATACATAAATCCTCCACCACTGGAATAATTGCAATAATAACCAAAATCTTGAGTGATTTCCTTCTTCTGGAGGCCTCTTACTCATTTTAATGAAGCCCGGGACCCTTTATGCTAGTGAGGTTGGATTTCTTTCACACCCACTTACTCCTGCATATGATGAAAAGGACAGGAACTGGTTGCTGGGCAGCATTTCCAGGGTGACATGGGGAACAATGAATGATAATTTAGGGAGGGAGGTGCATGGGCAGGATTTCATTGTCACAAAGCAAAACCAAAAATCAGTCTTCACATCCATGTGAAATAATGGCAAACTATTAGGTAGTTACTTAGATGTGCTTATTTCTGTATGTAACTGAAACTTCCTCCTGAATCTCTAAATGTTTAGAGTGGGAAACTTAAACTTTCCAATTAATGGGTTTTCTTGATACCTTAGTCTCTTTCTGTGTATAACCCCCCCTCCCCCAATCTAGCATGGTCTCTTTGGGGGTAACTAGACTGTGAATTCAGTCTAAGTGTCCTCCTCCTCATCTCCTTCCAAGATGGCATCTGGTGAATTTACCATTGGAGGCCCTGGCTGACAATGGGACACTGAGCAAAGGTAGCCTGTCCAGGTGCTGTCCCTCTCCACTGGGCTCTGGGTGAGAAGCTTTGTCACACTTGTTACTGGACACAAGCTTGCTCTCTGCCAAAGTCCCAGCTTGAAGGGAAGCTCCATGATGGCAGGGATTTTGGTCTGTTTGGCTCCTTTCTCCCTCCCCAGTACCCAGAGCTGTACCAGGCACACCACTGGAACATGACAATCACTTCTTGAGTGAAGTAGAGTATAATGGGTTCCTCCTGTCCTCCCCCAATCACCTTGAGGGCCCATATAGACATTTTCCTCTTCCAGAAGACTCAGACCCAGAACAATGTAGAAAAAGGGACTGTGAAGAATGTATTTTCTGGCTCTTTCTAGAAAGCAGACAAGAACTAAGAAGTGCTGAGTGGTAATGTTGAGTCAGTAAGTGAAAAGCAGCAAACCTTGCTTAAAACATTTAGGAAAATGTTTCTCTCTTGCCAAATACTATTGTCTTCCTGCAGGTCCAGAGATCCTTTTTTTTTTTTTTTTAAAGATTTTATGTATTTATTTGAGAGAGAGAGCATTAGCAGGGGGAGGAGCAGAGGGAGAAGGAGAAGCCGACTCCCTGCTGAGCAGAGAGCCCAACGTGGGGCTTGACCGCCGGACTCCAGGATCATAACCTGAGCCGAAGGAAGACGCTTCACTGACTGAGCCACCCAGGTGCCCTTCTGTATTTATATGTCAGAAGAGAACACTGGTCTGGCTCTTCTAGTTCTTCCTGTAGGGAACATAATTCTCCCCAAAGCAAAGGGATGCCTCTCACAGAAAAGGAGATTGGTTGTGTTCAAGGAAAGAAAGAAAGACATTATGTTTCCAAATGAATTAGCTAACAACTTGTATATATATATGGGCATATAATTTTCATGAATATGGAGAAAGGTTTGAGAGAATAAACACCCCATTATTAACATTGTTCCTGCATCGGGGGAGGGGGAGTAATAGTGGGCTTAGCATAGGGAGATGCTATTATTGATCTGCGCATGTTTATTGCTTGAATGGCTACAATGAACACTGTTACTTTCAAAATCAAAATCTTGATACATTGGAAAAGTATTATAAGAGTAAAAATGATAAAATAAGCTGCTTGCATCTTCAGAGTTTTATGCGTCTGTGTGTTTATGGATTGGCTCTGAGGCAGAACTTAGAGCCCTGACCTGCATGAAGGTCACTGAGGAACTGAAAAAAAGAAAAAACAAAACCCCTAGGGCTCGGCTCCATCCCAGGAGAACTGACAGCGATTATCTTGGGGTGGGGCTTAGCGTGATCTTTATGCAGCATGGACCCTGGGAACCACACTCCAGCATGGACAGCAGTCACAGTGACGTCCTGTCAAGAAGTCCTCCTGTGGACTTGAAGGAGAGACCCTGATGCTTATGACCTTATCTGTCCCACTCCCTACCCTCAAAGCTGAGCTGCAGACACACACTTGGGGCCAACTATAAGCAACACATTGCCAGCCCTGTCCACATTCGGTGCAAGTCATTAATGATTCCCTTCACAAACATTTATTAGATACCTACTTGGTGTGTGGGGCACACCTATAGAGTGGATCCTGTGGGAATGTCTATGGGGGTTATGGGGGGTGAGAGCATATGCCGGGGTCTTTGAAGAGCTGGAACAATTTGCAGAAGGCCCTCAAGGAGCCTTCTGGGATGAGTTTTGAGGAACACAAATGTGGAGCATGAGCTAGAGGGTCGGGGTGATCACAACACAATTCTGTCACCCCATGTGTCCTGCAGCCCATGCGGAGGGGTATGCAAGGAAAAGTGAGCCCAGGATTCAGATGCTAATATTGCAAGATCTCAGCAACTCCAACACCAGCATCTTCAGTGGTAAAAGCAAATAAGGGCAGTAGCTTTGAAACACACCGGCTCCGGATAGCTTATGCAGCGAGGGCCGTCGAGAACAGCCCCTTGGAGGAAATCAGCAGCTGTGCTGTTGGGGATGAGTGATTCTGCCATGGGGACCTTTACAGTCAGCTTTGTCATCCGTGCATCGTCAGCTTCTGGTACATCCCAGGGACAGGGAGCATGGGCAGAGCTGGTCCATAGAGTGCATGTGAGACACTACCAGGGAAACTTCTAGAAGTAATTGTCGGGAATTTGAGGTGCAAACAGAACTAGAAAAATAGTGTTTGTCGCATTTAGTCTTGGGCCCCCCTTCAAAAAAAAAAAAAAAAGGCACGAAATACCAGTCACCCTTGACCAGCGTCACACTCTGAGCACTACTGCAGATACAACTTGAGGACCTAGGAGAGCTGGCCAGGCAGGCTGAGAGTGGCAGGCCGGGTCTCACTGGGGACTAGACAGGAAGTTTGCCCCCAGGGGGTCTTAAACAATGCAGGGTTTTGGTGGAAGTTGTTTTGTTTCTGTCAAAACCCACCATTCCCCAGGGATATCAAGGAACCTCAGACAGGGCCTGATCTCTTGGAATTCAACAGTTAGTCTGCATGTCTGCATGCGCCTTGGTGAGAGGGGGGTTCTCTGCTTAGTGTGTTGTCTGAGAATGTATTTGTGGTTTCATCGGAGTAGAATTTCCAGTTACCAACTTGCATCAACAGGAGAGGAATTTGTCACCAGCTACACTCCAAACATGAGGTTCAAAGCCCCAAATATTTATGAAAGAAATCTCACATTTCTTCTATCTTCTTCTATCTTCTTTTCTCCCTCTCTCTCTGTTTTTCCCAATGTCACTGTTTGGACCTTGGTGTTTTCTTATTTGTGATGGACCATTTCTCTCTGGCTCTGTGTCTTCTATCAGCAAGGCCCAGGCCAGCTTATGGGGTTTATGTTGTAGCTTTTTGTTGAAAAACAAAAGAAGTAGATGTGGTTATGCTCAGAAGACCAAAGAATCACTCTGCTGCCTCTTTTTTGTGAATTCTGCAATTTTATGTTTCGACCCCTGTGACAGAAAATTCAGAGCTAAAAGTAAAAGCCAAAGGTATCAACTTACTTTTATCTTGGCTTCTGCACATCAGTGATCCTTACAGCTAGAAAGAAACCAAGGCACCATTTGCCAAAAAGTGTGTTTAAATTATAAATATATTTCAATAAGATATAGGTATATTTAAAGCATGTAAGCTATGTATTTTTGAGGCATATTTAAAAGTGAGTAAATAATAAAACAAAGTTGTCAAAACTGAAGTCTATTTTTTTAAAAGATTTTATTTATCCACCTGACAGAGAGAGAGAGAAGAGCAGGGGGAGAGGGAGAAACAGGCTCTCCGCAGAGCAGAGAGCCCAGCGCAGGACTCCATCCCAGGACCTCGAGACCATGACCTGAGCCGAAGGCGGATGCCCAACCGACTGAGCCACCCAGGTGCCCCAAAACTGAAGTCTATTTTATACATTCCATTTAACAAATAAAAGTTGTGGTATGCTAATGATGTAATTTATGCTATTCACAAAAACTTTCCAGAATTTACCAAAGTATTAATTTATCATGAAAACAGAAACAAGGTCTGGGAATAAGACCTAACCTAAGATCAGAGTCATATGATGAACGTCCTCTTTTATTCTGTTTTTATGCTTCTTTGGGGCTCTTGGTATAATTTAATTTGAGGCCTCTAAGGGGGCATGAAACATCATCCAAATGGCCCTCTGGCCCGCATCTAAGCCTTGCCCCTGTTAGCTTCGTCTTGCTCTGCCACTGGGGCCAGTTTTGAGTTTGTGGCAATGGCCAAGAGAAAAGACCTCTGCTTTCCACTCAGCTTGCTTTCCCTTCTTGCAATAGCTTAGATGTGGCTGGACCATGAATCCTGCCCACAGCACAAGGGGTCCTGCCTCCCCTGTCTGGCCTCCTGCCTGTGGAGCCCAGTGGGCCTCACTCAGGCTACCCGCGGGTTCTACTCATTTTCCCTTACACCACACGTGTTCTTCTCCTCTAGGATCTGTACAAAATGGCAAAGGGAAGCAAGACACCTAGACTTACCCTGGCATAGAAAGATGGTACAACTGCCATGGGACCCCAGCCTAAACAACAACAAACAAACAAACAAACAAACAAAACAAAAAACAGAATGGGGAGGTCTAAATTTTACCTAAGGTCGAGAAACCACCTCGAGCACTCCCTCATCTACAACTTCATCAGATACAGGCCTGTGCTGGCCCTTGAGGACGGGTTGATAGGAGTGTTTGTAGATTAACAAATAGACCCAAGAACTGTACCCTACCCAAGCAACTTCCTTGAGCAAAACTCTAATAAAAACGCATCTCTTCTAGGGAAGTTTCTGATGAACTTCCAGTATGGGCCTCCATTCAGTTGGGAATATTTATTGAAGGAGAAAGTGGAACAGAGACAAGGAGAGAGACCAAGTCCAGACAGTGTAGGGATTTTTCAACAAAAGAGTTCGAAGAGAGATAAGGGAAGGTGAGCTCAGCTGTGCCTTGGCCTTGGGCTGAATGCTCACTGTGGTTGGGGGAGGGAAGAGGAGTGTGGAGCGGGTTGGACGTGGTGCCCTGTTCTGAGGGGCCTGACAGGCCTTTGTCATGCTAAATCGTCAGCTGTATAACTCATGGATTACATAAGGGGAGGGAAGAGCATCCCCAAGACAGGTGGGGGATTGGTACAACAGAGAAACCCCAACGTTTTCCATGCAGGAGCCAAGTTACTCTGTGTCTCTAGGGTACACATGGGACAGAGGGATGTGCATTAACAACTTTGGGTTAAGAACCCAGAAAGGCGTCAGAACATAAAAAGGAAGAACAGACATGAATACCCCTATGAATTATCACCCGTAAAAAAGCAAAGTGAACTTTCCAGATCTGCTTTGAAACTTATGGGAGGGAGAACTTAAAGCATGGGGTGGAAATTCATGGTATGGTCCACATGAGTATTGCTCTAAGATACGTGGAATGGCGCTCATATTGCCCTCCTTCAGGGTGTCATTTTTGTCTTCTTTCATATACATGAAATATTACACATGGAGGCTTCATTTGTCTGTTGATAAACTTGTTACCATAATCCTGCCAGTTCCACGGAATCCTGCAATCTTTTAACTGTGTTCTCCTACTTTGAGAGACCCGAGGATACAAACCTTTAAAATTTCTTCCAAGTCTGTATGTCTTGATGGCGAAACCCAGATTTGCCACCACTGGTCCTCGTTGCCTGGGGCTGGGAGTGAAAACATAAGCAAGTTCAGATGACCTTGCCTATGAATGCCCCACAGCCTCTCCAGGGCAGGAAAACAAAAGCCTCTGGAATTCTGATGCGGTGCTTCAAGAGCGTCCTGTCTGCCTGGACTCTGTCAGAAGCCCTTGTACGGCTCAACTGTATGCATCTGATGATGGCGTTGCTCGCGGGGATGTCATTTCCTCCCTAGAAGAGGGAAAGAGGAACCAGACCAAATGCAATGAAAAAAAGCAGTGTAAGACTTTTGGCGTGGGACCTGGAAAATCTGGAATCCAATCTTAGCTCTGCGGCCACCTGACTGTGCACCCTGAGGCAAATGACTTCACTTCTCTGAACCTAAGGTTGCTTATCTTCAGAATGGAGAGGTGGGGCTAGGGCTATAGGATTCCTCCAGCTCTCAGCACCTGCATAGTTTCGTATCTCTGGGGGTTAGGGGTATCTATTGTTTCTCAGAGACCATAACCCAGACATCCATAATCAAACATGAGTTCTCTCAAAAGATACAAAAAGAAAGAAGGAGAGTATTTCACAAAACTGCTTGAGCATCTACTACTTACCAGGCTCGGGGAAGTTCTGGGGGTCAAGAGACACCTGCCCTTGTGCAGAAGGGGAACATAAGAGTCAGAATGGATCAGAACCCAAGCATGACTGCAAATGTCCCATTGATTCTCCTAGTTGGTCCTTTCCTGCAGTTTGTCTGCAAGCCAGTCTGCAGGCTAGACTCATACTGGGATCCAGTGTGGATGGAAAATGCAAAGCAGTGTACCTGTCTTTCAGATTCAGAAGCCCTTAGATCCCCAAGGAGGAAATCATTCTTTAAAGCTCTCCTGTCTGGAAATACTTTGAAACTCTTGGGAAGAGTTCCTTCTTTCTTTTTGTATCTTTTGAGAGAACTCATGCTTGATTATGGATGTCTGGGTCATGGTCTTTGAGAAACAATAGATACCCCTAACCTACAGAGATATGAAACTAGGCAGGTGCTGAGTAACATTGAGTTCCAAAGAGATGCAGTCTTGTGTGTGTGTGTGTTTTTCCCCCACACATCTTGAAAGTATTTTCTCTGTGTCAACTACAAATTCTAATCCTAAAAGAAAGATCTTGATATTTGGAATATACAATGTGGCTTTTCTTAACAGCAAGGTGTGCAATTAATTCCTTATGTTCTCAAATAAAATGGTGGAGCAGAAAGTGTCTCCAGGATCCCCAGAGCCTCCAGGCACACAATAGGAATGTTTATCTTTTCATTTTCAGAAGTGATCACTGCATACCCCAGCCTGCAGGAAAATGAGTAGCTAGGATTTCTTTCAATTGTTTTCCCAAAGAAAGAGTAAATGAAGTCATCAAGCCATCTGGTCGACCCTCAGCAATCATTCACTGTATTCATTTATCATATCTATGGGTAAACTGTAATAACAAGTAAAGAGCTAGCCACAGAAAAAGAATTCTGGGAAAAGTTTAAGTGTTAAACGTTAAAATTTATAAAAGGAGGAAACAGGAAAAGGGAATACAGCCTCCTCCTGCCTCTCTCCCTTATCCTTCTGTACTTCTCCATCTGTCCTGTAGTCCTGGATGTTAGTTCTGACTCTTCATGGTGACAAGTGGTTTTTGTACCTTCCCACCCTAGGGGAAGGGGTAAGGAAGGAATCAAATTTTGGGGGACCTCCCTTTCTCTAAAATCAGGCCTCTCTGCCATTCAGAGGCTGAGCAGCTGCCCCCCAAATCATAGAATTTTAGACAGATATCTGGAATTCAAAACACTCGGCTGCCAGGCTCCTAAATCACTATCCCTCTCCCTCAGCTTTCCATCCTGGAGACTTAACTGGTTAATTAAAAAACACAAATCTTTATCAAATTGGAGCAGGACACACAAAACCAACAAACTAACTGGTGGGAACTAGGGCAAATGTTTACAGAAGTGACCCAGAGTAAAATCATTCCTTCCCGATGTGTCCTCATCTCCTCTGAAGGTGTACAGTGTCCACGTCTTCAAAAGAAATCTTATTTGTAGGCTATTAGGCAAGAAATGACCAGAGATTAACTGGTGCCACAGTAATTCTGGATGTGGACCTTTTGGCATTTTACAAAGCAATTCTCATGTCCTCAGGGGAAAGAGAGAAAGATCTGAGAACGAGGTCTAGGTCTTATTCTCCAGAGTGGCCCAGCTCCAAAGCAGAGTAAACTTCCAACCCACACACTGGACAGACAGCTGTGGAGATGGTGAATGGAACACAGCATGTTCATGGGGTAAAATAGATGGGTGGCTAACAAGGATATTCTCAATTTGTGATACTAAGAATGTCAAGGATGGATGATAAGAAGTGACATCCCATCACATTTGCCATAATCTACTGGTTAAAAGCAAGTCACAGGTCCTGCCCACACTCAAAGGGAAGAGATTATACAGAGCATGAATATGGGCCACCTTAGGGTCTATCTCCCCCAGTGGGTGATCCGAAAGGCTGTCAGCTTTCAGTATCTGTAACAGGAAAGGGCTTTGCAGCAGGTCTGTGGTCAGTGCAAATATCCTGGGACACCCTAGGTATTAGGTATTAGGTATTACCTATGGTATTAGGGTATTAGTTCTAGGAAGAAAGGCCATGTGGAGTTAACTAATTAATTAATACTTTAGGTGTGATAATTTTATATAATACAATAAATTATAATGCTTTATTAATGTTCTATCTTAATTAGTCCTATGATTTTTCTGGCCTACTTTTCTACAAATTCATTAAAACATAGCAAGTTCATTTTCAATGGTATAATTGAAAGCCATCTCAGTTGCTCTTGGCAAATGTAAGAACAACAGTGATTTTTAATTTTGAGAAGGATCTTTCTGCTGATGCAACCGTGACTGGAGTTAAGAGTATGTTCCAGTTGTGACAACATCAGGACAAATTTCTGATGTTATTTCAAAGTAAGTTTTTAGTACATCTAGACTAGGATTCTAAATCTTTTTCTGAAAAGACTTAACCCTTTATACAAATCATTTTTGTTTAAGTCTGACTTTAATTTTAAACATAAGTTTATACAATGGCATTTTAATATTTCCTCTGACATTTCCTGTAACTTGTGGAATTTGTACAAGAAACATAAAAGGACTTCATGATTTGTATATAATTCAAAATGCCCATTATGTAGCCAATTGCTGTATCTTCAATGACAAGAAAACGTTAATTTAAAAATTACCTTTCTTGTTAGTAGGAATTGGTTCTTTGAAAAATTCATATGAAACTAGTTCTTTTTGAACGGATGCAACAATTTTTAAATGTAATTTCTATTTCTAAATTTGCTATCCGATTTTGTTGCAAGTTTCAAAACCAGAGATTCTAAATTATTTGAAGAATTCGAATAACTCCCTGATATGCTTTATTTGCAATGCCCGTGGGTATGCTTTCTAAGGAGCTCTGGTCCTAACTTCAGTGTGTGTGTGGTGGTCAGGGGGTGGTTTCCCCACACATTCAAGTAATGCTGGGACACCAGCTGAGTGTCCCACAATTCAACTCAATTCTGACACCATTTCCAGGTAGACTATCTAGATAGTGTCAGATTCCACAGGTTAAGGGTTCCGTCCTATGCGACTGTCCCCAAACACACACAGTTCAGATGCCACTTGCATGTCTTAGTCATCACCTGGGCTTCTAATGACTGGCTGTAGATTGGAGGGTCCAGTGACTCCTCTTTGGGCTCGGTTAATTTGCTAGAGGGGCCCAAGACTCTGAGAAACATTTTACTTACTAGGCTACCAGTTTATTATAAAAGGATACAACTGAGGGACAGCCGATGGAAGTGATGCATAGGACAAGGTGTGAGGGAAAGGGTGTGGAGCTTCCGTGCCCCCTCCAGATGTGCCATTTTCCCTGAACCTCCATGTTTGTGTCAACAGTAAAGTTTCTGAACCATCACCCCCCCACTTTTTTTTTTTTTTTTGGATTTTTATGGAGGCTTCATTACATGGACCTGATTGTTTCAATCACTGGTCATTAGCATTGATTCAACCTCCAGCCCCTTCCCCTTCCCAGAAGTCAGCTGGGTAGGACTGAAATCACATGGTTGGTTCTTCTGGCAACCAGCTCCCACCCTTAGGTATTTCCAAAAGTCACCTCACTGATGTTTATTGCTCTCATCACTTGGGAAATTCCAAGGGATTTTGGAGCTCTGTGCCTGAAATAAGGTATATATATATTTCTTATTATAAATCACAATATTGCACTTTCATTTTGGAACATTTTACTGAAATGTCTACGGCTGAACACAGGCAGTCCCGCCCTGGTGCTCAGGATAGAGAGCTTGTGTTTGTGTAGGTGCCACAGGGACAGGCTCCAGCGACAGATGGGAAAGCTGGCCTCTCCCCACAGGTCCCATCATTGAACTCTTGAGGTGTCTCTCCTTTCTTTCAGGGCTGTTGCAGCCACCAGTTTCTGCTGCTGCTCTGTCATCCCAGCTCAGGCCACCCTTGGGGGTTTTTAGGGCCCTGACCTGCCCCAAATATGCTTGTAGGTACCAGGTAGGTAGCCAGGCCAGCTGCTCATGCTCACTCACCTGCACACATGCGTGCTTTGTTGTCCCATTGGACTTGACATAAGTTCCAAGACAAAATCATTCAGAATTTCAAGATAGTCTCAGCAGAGCATTTAAACCAAGTATGCAGCTCCTTATGACCATGGGGTCCTGAGAGACTACACTGTTTCTTTTGCCCTGCTGACAGAACCTGCTGGAAAATTGAGTGTCATGGATATCCTGCATGCGGCTGGCTGCTACTCTTGTCACAGGAGCAAGCAGGGAAGAGCACACAGAACCTGGAAGAGAAGCCCCTTTCTCTTTTCGTGATCCTCCCTGTCCTTCTACTAACAAAGATTAATCATGCCAGTTGGCAAAGAGAAAATGTTTAGAGGGTCCAGCTTCAGTATCCATGCAGGATAAAGAATGAATTCAGAGGAATAAAGCATTGACCTAAGTCACTCTGGGAATGAGTGGAGTCTGGCAAAAGGAACTACCTGCAAGCACTGCACTCTAGTTGACAGGTTTTCTTCCAAGAGAGGATGGGTTAGCAATTCTAAAACCACCATACACGTAAACTTAGATTGATTTACTTGAATTAAGTAAATGGTGAGAACCAGGTTTCACACTGTTGGTGTGGGAGGTTACAGCTAAGCAAAGCGGGGAGGCTGGAATGTTTCACGTGGTAATAGATCAAACCTGGAGACACCAGTATGAACCCATGTGTGGCCCAATATAGATATACATGATTACATATGGAAATACTTATAAATAGGCATATATGCACTGGTTAGTATACACACATGTATCTCCTTGATCTGTCAGCTGAGAGGGAGGGCCCAGGAGCCATGACACCCCAGTTGCAACAAAGATACCCAGAACCCAGATCTTGGTTTCTTTTTTTTTTTTTATTTATTTGCGAGAGAGAGAATGAGAGACAGAGAGCATGAGAGGGAGGAGGGTCAGAGGGAGAAGCAGACTCCCTGCTGAGCAGGGAGCCTGATGTGGGACTCGATCCCGGGACTCCAGGATCATGACCTGAGCCGAAGGCAGTCGCTTAACCAACTGAGCCACCCAGGCGCCCCCCAGATCTTGGTTTCTAATGCTATTCTCTAATAAAAAGAAGCAGGGTTCCTTGGAGAAGTGGCTGATTCAGGACTGGGGCAGGAAATATACAAGATGAGCTTAGAGTATCTCTAGTGCCTGAAAGGGAGAAAATGCTCAAAAACAAAAGCAAAAATGTGCCACAGTAAGGGGGGTATGTCAAAGGGATCCAGATGCCAACTAAGAGTTCCAAATAAAGCTGGGATGATTTGAGCAACAAAATAAATAATGTAGTTTTGGATTATTACTCAAAGTATAATATAAATATCTCTGAGTCCATAATGATATAAATAAATAATTGAATAAAAGAATAAGTGGGAGAAAATAGACAAATCTCCCATGCCAAAGAAGTGTAAATGATTTATGTAACTATTCCTCCACCCTCCAGGTGGTAGAGCATAGCAAATGAAGGGACAAAAAAGAGAAACTTTACAATGGAGAATCTGACAAACCTCATCTCAAGCCAAGTGATCAGAGTTAGCATCAACAGTGATAAGTCACACTGATAGCATGCATTCTTTGAATGATGTGATAAGAATGGCCCATAGCTTTGTGGTATTCCTTCCAAAAGCACATTACACGATAAAAATCTCAGACAAATCCCAACTGAGGAATATTCTGTATGATAACTGACCTCAAAGCTGTCAAAATCAGCAAAACTGGGGAAGTCCAAGAAACTGTCACAACCAAGAGGAGCCTAAGGAGAGATGACTAGTCAATGGAATGTGGGGTCCTAGATGGGATCCTGGGACAGACAAAGACACTGGGGGAAAACTGAGGACATCTGAGTAAAGAATGGATGTTAATAATCTATCAACATTGGGGGCCACCTGGGTGGTGCAGTTGGTTAAGCATCTGACTCTTGGTTTTGGCTCAGGTTATGATCCAGGGTCGTGGGATTGAGCCCTACGTGGCTCCGCGTTCAGCAGGGAGTCTGCTTGAGACTCTCCTTCCCTCTTTCTCTGTCCTCTCCCCCTGCTTTCTCTCTCTTTCTCTCTCTCTCTAAAATAAATAAATCTTAAAAAAATAATCTATCAACATTGGTTTATTAATTGCAATGAATGTACTCTATGAACGTAGGATGTTAATAATAGGGAAAACTGGGAGAGGGATGTACAGGACTTGAGACTCTGTACTGACTTCACAATCATTCTGTAAATCTGAAACTGATCTAAAAACAGTTATTTAAAAAGGAATGGGTTTGAAGCTGAGAGGCTGAACCCAGGTAAGTGGCACAACATGTTAATCTCCTTCACAGAGTATTTACCCCTGAAAGGCACAAACCAAATGGACAAAATGCTTGGATCTACTCACCTCCGACAGCCTCTGTCCACAGCCATCCCAGTAAAGGCACAAAGGGCACATGAGTGAAATGGTCATGGTGCCAAGGATGAAGGCTACAAATAGGCCATCAGCAGGTACTTGAATTTACCAAGACTGATCCAGCTATCACCACTGATGAATGTCCAGCCTGCCCATTATGCAGGCCAATAATGAGTCCTTGACATGGCACCATCTCTTAAGAAGGCAAAGTGGCCATTTGCTGCCAAGTTGTCAAGTGGACTGCATTACACCCTTTTCACATTCCCAATCCTGCTTCTTTTTCTTGTCTTCCACAAGTGTTCATCCCAGGGGCATTCCTTAATAAACATCTTACATGCTGACCTCCATCCCAGTGTCTGATTCCCAGGGAACATTACCTATGACAATGTCTACTAAGTGTCAGGATCTATGCCAGGCGACTTATATTTGTCATCTCCGTTATTCTTCTCAACATGCTGGGATGTTCTCATGGTGGTTACCTTTGAGAGTCAGGGCAGGGAGCCTCAGAGGTTTATTAACTTTCCCAGGGTCCTGTCACTTTTAGGTCCAGTTGGGTCCCAAGGCTGTGTCTGAGGAGTCTACCATGCCAGCTACAGCCATTGTACTGAAAAAGAACAAGACACTAATAACTGTTTCCCATCATAGACCAGACATTGTGCTAGGCACTTGTATCCACACATCATTCAATTTTCACAACAACTCAAAGTAGAGCGTGAAATCCCCACTTCTACACATCTATAAAACTGAACCGAAGAGACTTTCCCAAGCTAAGAGACAACATTGGTTCTGGAACCCAGGCCTGTCTGATTCTAAAGGCAGTGCCTTCTCCCATCAGTCAGGTTTCTTACTCTAAGTGAGAGAGTCATTCAGGGAAAATACTAGATCCTGGAGGCCTTGAGACATGTGTTACCTACAAACAACTCAAACTATAAAATATTCATCAAAATATCTACCATAAAGATGGGTATCTTTTTTCCAGAGTGAGCCTTGGAAATGTTTTCAAAATGTCTCTCACCAGCCTCCTAAGCCCTGTGGTTACCTGTAATAAGGGTGTTTATGTAAGATTTTTTTTAAATTCAATTTAATTTTATTATGTTATATTAGTCACCATCATTAGTTTTTGATGTAGTGATCCACGATTCATTGTTTTTGTATAACACCCAGTGCTCCATGCAGTACATGCCC
>NC_138382.1:22043890-22063618 GCF_054177405.1 Leptonychotes weddellii | reverse complement strand
CCTCCCCTCTAAAACCCTCAGTTTGTTTCTCAGAGTCCATAGTCTTTCATGGTTCGTCTTTCCCTCCAATTTCTCCCCCTTCATTTTTCCCTTCCTTCTCCTAATGTCCTCCACGCTATTCCTTATGTTCCACAAATAAGTGAAACCATATGATAATTGACTTTCTCTGCTTGACTTATTTCACTTAGCATAATCTCCTCCAGTCCCATCCATGTTGATATAAAAGTTGGGTATTCTTCCTTTCTAATGGCTGAGTAATATTCCATTGTATATATGGACCACATCTTCTTTATCCATTCATCTGTTGAAGGGCATCTTGGCTATTGCGGACATTGCTGTTACGAACATTGGGATGCATATGGACCTTCTTTTCACTACATCTGTGTCTTTGCTTATATAAGTTTTGATCCAAAGCATGACACTTGAGAGTGTCATGGGACAATAGGAGCAAACCAGGGTGGCCATGGGAAAACAGAGAGGAATTCTTACCCTACTACTAGGAAAAAATGTTATGCTTCTTAGGTGACATGCTTACAGTTCATACTTAGCTAGTGCCTCCCACCAAACCACACCATAGGCTGGGTTTGGGAAAGAGTGCTTCAGAGTGATTCTCTCAATGGCTCCAGCCTTAATGCATTAAGTTTTCCCTAGCAAATTCAGCCGTCATCCTGGCCTCTTAATCACACAGCCACTCAGTTCCGCTCTGATATAAACACTGCGCCTTTCCAATTTGTGGAATTGTTTTCCTTTAATTAAATGAAGGGGGGAGGTGTAGTTATTTTCAACTCTCCATACAAATTACTACCCCGTAGAAACGAATGATGTATTGTAAGTAGTACTTATTCTATTTATTGTACCATCTATTGATATGTGTTGGACTTGTTCTATTTTGGAGGCACTGCCATGGTAACTGGGCTCCTGACAAAGGCCTGTGTCAGAGCAGAACTTGAACATGCAGAACTTCAGATAAGTGATGAAAATAAAGAATCAACCTCAGCAGGCTCAGAAATAACAATCTGGAGGATTGTGTTTTGCTCCTGGGTCTATTTGTCCATAAACTTGGGAAGTTATGAGAGGCAGCCCATAGGATTTCTGGACAGTGACCTGGTCCTGAGCAAAATGGTAGAAGAAAAGTCCATTTTCACAGTCTCTCAGCACCCCTGTCTATATCTGTTTTGGCCTTTGCATCAGGCCCTCGGTTTTTAGGAAATTACAAGCTGGGGTTGAGCCTTCAGAGAGTCAGGGTGGTCTTAGAGGATTGGCCTTGAGTCCACAGATCTGAGATGCCCTTAACGAGTTGAGGTGCTTCCCCAAACTGGAATTCTGTTTCCCACCTATGCACTTGGGTGCCCTTGAAAGCCTGAGAGCTCTAACCTCGTGTTCCTCTTGACACCAGTGTGAAGGGGAGACAGGGAAGAGTCCTGACAGATTCACCGTTCTCTGTAGACCTAGCAGATTTCAGTGTTCTTGCAGGGAGTGGGCACCTAAGCTACGCTGACTTGCCATAGTCCCCCTCTACAGGGCTGAGGCCACCAGAAGGAAGCCACGGGAGCAAAATTCCTTTGTCCAAAAGATTTTCCTTTGGAGCAGGGATCAGGTTCTGTGCTGCCTTCTTCATCTCTCCTGGAACCTTCCATCCCTTTCTCAGAATCCCTTGGCCTATCTGCCCAGGCTTGGCATAGCTCCTGAGCCGGGCCCAGGAATGGAGAGGAGTTCATGTGCCCATGGGGGGCTGTAGGGCCTTCATGGGACTTGTCCTGGGATTCAGAGCCAGTGTGAGGCTTGTCTTTCTTCTCTTTCTTTTCTACTAGAATTTCAGCCATTGCTCATGGCTTCATGAGCTAAATTGTTCAGGCTTGAATTCCATCTAGGAGCAAGATGGTTGCAATCTCTCAGGAGCTGGCTCAGAAGGACTAAAAATGGACAGTCTGGCAAGGCTCTGTATGGCAAGTCATGGGCCCCAGAGGGGAGTCGATAGAAGTGGTATCATCTGTGCAAACTTCCTGACTCCAAGAACAGCAAACTGGGGCACAGGCAGGCAGAGGGAAGGAATTTCCCTGTTTCTTAGAGAAACAGGCTCTTGCTTGACTGAAATAAAATTTGCAAGATTATCTCAGAACCCCAGCTTCTCATCTTACCCATCCCGAGAGGTCGTTGTCAACTTCGCATAGAAGGGCAAGCTTGGTGCCTCCTCCTGTTCTTTCAATCAGTGCCCCTGCAACAAAGCACTGCATGTCCCACCTCCTGATCTTTGATGCCCCCAGCCCAACTCCAGCCCCCCAAAACATTTCAGTCCTTGGCGTTCCCATTGGCCCTCACTTATCCCCAAGCCTTAGCCAGAAGGTTTGACCTTCTCAAGGATTTCCAAAGTTGAGGGGCCCCTGGGTCAGAAATAACAGATGTGGGGGCTGAATTTAGAGCAGACCCAGCTCTCCTCAGCCCCCTCACCCTTTTAACTTTCTTTGATTGATAATGGAAATCTCCCTTCTCTCTCTAATCCTACCTCTATTTCTCTTTCCCTACTTATCCCTCTCCCATAAACAACAGAAACAATGGCCTTTCCACTCAACAGCCTTCTCTCTTGGGATCCTGAGCATTTTCAGTTAGGGGAGTCAGCTATCACGCTAGCTCATACCTTCCTCCCTCATTTAATCAATTCTTACTCCAGTTTGTCAAATATTTCCTTTGTCAATGACACGTCTGCTGTGGGGGAGGGTGGAACAGAGCTGGAGACCATAGAGGCGTTGGGACAACAGGTGTGGAAATCTGCTTTGGCTTGTCGTTTTAGGTTAAAAAGCAAGCTGTGTAAGATGTCCAGTGACTTTGATTTTTCTAGAGGGCAGAGTTCACAATTTGGAAAAAAAAAAGAAAGAAAGAAAGGAGTGCTTGAATGTCCACATCTGGGGTGAATATGTGTAAAGGCGAGAGATAGCATGGAGGAAGTAGAGGACTGGCCAAATTCCTAATAAGCCACAGGAGGAAGACCAAGATGGGCCTCTGTATTTTTAGGGGTGACGGAACACTTCCGGCCTGTGAAGGCTTGAGATGTTAATTATAGGACCTGTGGATGTCAGCAGAGCTCTTTTAAAAGAATAACTTAAGTGCCTAAAATCCCCCCAAGAATACAGAGCCAGTTTTAGAAATGGCCATCAAAGACAACAAAAGCGAAATGCGCAAATGCCTTCTACGCAGGGTGGTGCTGGGCAACCAGCTCTCTTTCCAGCCTCCCCCCCACAAGCCGTTGCTAGGAGACCGAAGGGCTATACTTCCATCATCTCCATACTTGCTGGGAGATTGAGTAATTGGTCTCTGGATGTGCGTGTGCTGCTTCCCAAAATATCTCTTTAAAAAGATGTGAGAGGGATGCGGAGCCAGTAGGTAGGATGATGGAGGGCGGACTGTGTCCCAAGAGGTCAGTGGGTTCCAAGAGCCAAGGGGAAAGCTGGGTGGGGGAAGGGGGGACCCACATGGGGAATAGAAATGGGGAGCTGTTTACAGCTTTTCCAGATTCTTTCCCATCCTTAGCCCTGCTATTTGGGACTGATCTCCTAAGTGGAATCTGGAAATTGGTGGGGACAACTAAAATTTAGGGAGCAATGTGGTTTGTTTTTTTGTTGTTGTTCTTACTATTGAGATGGAGTAAAGCTGGAAGAAATATTTTAATTTTATTTTGTAGATATTTAAATACACACCCTTTATTGTGCTCGGTTATAGGTGTTGAACCCTGTTTTTGGGGGAAGGGAGTGAAGGAAGAAATGGGCCTGCTGGGGACACGTATGCACACAGGCCACTGTGATGAAGAGGAAGATGCAGATGCATCAGCTCCAAGGAGCCAAAGAAATAGGACACTAAGGCCCCATAGCTGTAGGGTCTCTGGAAGTTAGGAAACCTGAGAATGAGACAGCCCTGCCCTTAATGGCTACATGACTCTTCATGACCCTTCTGTGCTTCAGTGTCCTCATCTGTAAGCTGACAGGGGTAAGCTGGTATATCCCCAAGGTTTTCTTCAAATCTCCAACTTCACTGAGTCTACATCTAGTCCCACCTTCTCTCCATAACCAAGGGATGAAGTCCTATTATTTTTTTGTGGAGGTCTTCAATTCTCCCCTTTAATTAATGGGGAAAATCTGATTGATTCCTGCATTTTGCATTTTTTTCAAAAATCTATTCAATTGACTGTTGCTGGAAGTCTTGAAGAATAGATGTAGAGATGGAGCAACTACTTAAATTTTATTATTTTCCTTTTTGTCACACTTTCACACAATACTTAACATGTTCAAAAATCTAATTTCTAATAGCATCACTTTTTATGGTTTTGACCCAAGGGAGGAGGGTGGAAAGAGGCAGGGGTTCAGGATATATTGTTACCATATCCTGATCTTATAAATGAGAACTAAGAATCTGGGAAATTTTCCTTAAACTCACCGGCCAAATGATTGAGTGTCCTAAGATTCTATCAAGAATTAGGAAACTCCCCGTCTAGTTCTGACTCTGTCCCTAACTCATGGGACCATGACCAGACCCTTATCTGCAAAATGGGGGATAGGGGAGGGAAAGCCTGGGCTCCATCTCATAGGAATGTTAGGAAGCAAAATGCCATAATATATGTAAATGTACTTTGGAATGTAGAAAGGGTGTACAGAATGTTCTGCATTCTTTTCACTGCGTGCCTAAGAAATTTATTCATTTATTCAGCAAGCATTTTCTGAGATGCTGCTGCCACCAGGCCCTCATTAGGTATTCATTCACATGGCATGTACACATGGTCAATGTCATCCATCGTCCACCCTGTCCCACAGTTCCAGAGAGAGTGACTCCCAATTACTACAGACGACTGAGTTCTCAACTATCATGCCCCCTGAATACTAGACATTCTCTTAGGCTGAACCTTTGCACAGTGTGAAAAATGCTCTCAAATCACTCCCACGAGTGTCTGTCTTATTTTGTTCTCGAACACTCCCAGTGACACAAACCTCAGACACTTCACTTCCTGTGTTAATGAATTCCAGTGTGTAATCATTGTGTAAGCAGATGTTCCTTAGGAAAAACAAATAAAATTAAGGCTATCTTTAGGTTAGCAAACACCCCCACCCTTGGCTGAGCAGGCAAATAAGCAATGCCTTTCACCTTTTTTTCTCTGTCATCAGAGACTACAAATCTCACTGTCCCATAGGACATCCAGATTCCCTTACTTTGTTTTTAACAGCATCCAGGGAAATGTTAGGTGGCCCTTAGACATAAGGGCTGTGGACCTATATTAGTTGTCTATTTTATCAGTGGAGAAGAGACACACCTCACTTTTAATCTCTTTGATCCCTTAAAAAGTTACTTTCTGCTCGTGTCAAGAAGAGGTGAAGCCTGAAGAACAGGTAGGGGAAAATGAGCTGTTGTGAATAAAGAGTAACTAGGGAATTGTGGGCTGGGCATTAGCTTTACCAGGCAGAGCTGGGTTCCTTGCCCTTTCTCCTGGGTATTTGGCAAGCATTCTAGAGTTTTCTGTAGGGGGATGGATGTGGGAGGAAGAGCACAAGGGAGTCATAAAGGGATGCCAAGTAATAATGAATAAGAGTTATTCTGTGCACTCCCAGGAGATTTGAGCCCATGGGAGGCAGATGTTGGTTCAGCACCAGGAAGTGCTCGCTAGGGAAGCTTTGTAAAATGCAAATGGACTTTGGTGGGGGGATTGGAGAGGGGGGCAGGAGGATGTGTTCAAATAAATTCCCTCTCACTAGGGCTGGACACCCCTGGTAAGGATGTTCAAAGGATTGCCTTCTGCAGCCCCTCCAACCTTGTGAATCTGTGATGCTATAGGAGATCCTGGACAACCATTCTGATCCATATTCATCTCTCTACCCTAAAGCTGGAAAGGTCACTATTTGTCTCCAAGAGGGTCTCTCTCCAAACTAAGAAAGTATTACATAACTTTGCAAATGCTTTTTGTAAGTCAGCTATAGAAAAGGCCTGTGGTCAGGCTGAATTGAACAAAAGTAACTATCATCCTAAAGATGCCACAGAATTGTTCTAGTTCATTCTAGTTGTAGGAAATGGCCAACAAAAAAATGATAAATAAAAATTACAATATTGTCACACAAACAAGAGCAAATGGCTAGATAGTGAATAGAGCAGAACTACTAGAATATTATGATTTAGGAGAAGATTCATGGGGATAAAATCAGTATCCGGTATGTGTGTTCCCAATTCAGCTGCCCATCATTCTCTGGGATTGCACAGAGCAATCTTGTAGGACTGAATGTAGACTCCTGAAGAGGGATACTGACCTTGGGGCTGTTGTATAATTAAGGAAGTGCTGGTGTTGACCCTTGCAGTGATCTAGGGCAAGCATCTAATAGCAATATGGTGGAACTTCAACTCCAGCGGATCCTGTGAGCTCAGTTTTCATGGTCACAGGGTAGGTCCAAGCCTTGTGGTTGCTCTGCATGTTATAGCAAGCTAGCAGCAGGATGGTCCTCATCAGAATCTACAGTTACAGAACCACCAGCTGTTCTTCTGGCGTAAAGGGGAGCTGGAATCCCAGCCTTTTAGCCCATCAGGACTGGTTGATTGATGATTGCCTTAAACACTGGGCCATAACTGGTTTCCATGGAGCTTTGCAGGAAACTTGTTTCCTGAGAGAACATGTAGTTCACTACTCAACTTCTTGGATACTGATGATCTGCTTCAAATCTATCTAGCACTTCATCTAGCATTCTTGAACTTAAGTTCTAGACCCTTCTCTGTCTGGCCCATTCTCTGCTGAGGCAAGTCCTAAGTCTGTCACCAGGTATTTTTTGTTTGGATTGTTGAAATTTTGGGGCTGAGCTTTATCATCCCCTAGAAGAGTATTTCTCCACCCTAGCTGCATATTAGAAACACTTAAAAAATTTGGGGTAAAAAATGCCTATTTCTTGGGCGCCTGGGTGGCTCAGATGGTTAAGCGTCTGCCTTCGGCTCAGGTCATGATCCCAGGGTCCTGGGATCGAGTCCCACATCGGGCTCCCTGCTCCTTGGGAGCCTGCTTCTCCCTCTGCCTCTCTCTCTCTCTGTCTCTCATGAATGAATAAATAAAATCTTTAAAAAAAAAATGCCTATTTCTTGCCCCACCTTGGACTAATAGAAACTAATTTTTTTCAAGGTGAGGCTTTGGCTTCTACATTTTTCAGTTATCCAAGTGATTCTGACCTACAACAAAAGCTGAAAAGAATTGCTCTAATATTCACCTTGCCAGAAAAATAAAACTATGTGAAGAGAACCCTCATCTCAAATTAAGGAAGAAAGCTTTGAGATTTCCAAGGAAGATGGAAGACTGAACAGGTGCACAGAGTCTCCCATCTTGTTCTGAACAGGTACATATGCTTGATAAACTATAACAGAATGGGAAAAAAGAAAAAAAATCTCCCCAAGCCAAACAAAACTGAAAGCTAAATTAAAGTCTTGGAGGTAAAGCTTTGTGACCCTTCTTGAAAGTAGATAGTCACAATACCTAGTGGATAGGGCGTCAGAGAGGTGGTGGGCTTTTGGGGATGGCTCTGGTATTCCTGATGCATCTGTCCTAAATGCAAAGCTCCTCAACTCTAGCACCAGCACCACTGGATGGTGATAAGCAGTAAATTAGGATATTTCCTGGGGATCAATGAGCCTTGAGATCCATGGCTTACCTGAGAAAAAGGAGGCATACCCAGTAATTGTTGAGATTGATTTTGCCCATGTGCGATGTGGACTTGAGTCAAACATAAACTGATTTAAAGGAAAAGAAGAAAGTAGCATTTCCCACACTTGAGTTGGTATCCACAGATCCATATCTCCTATAGGATAAAAGGCTGTGCTTGTCCATAAGGAGGTGGTTACATTGTCTGCATGGCAATTAGCTTTAAAGTCTGTGTGTAGATGTGATGTGTGTGTACAGGTTGAATCCAGCCTCTACACTATAAGTGATTAGGTATCGTGACATATATAATGATATACAGATATCCTATAGCTGACATAAAGGTGCAGTGCCCATGTGAGAAGTGACTTGAGTAGTTAATTGGTATTTAAATATTGTTAATTAGCATAAGGGGCATTAAAGGTTTTTGTAGATATATGAAATGGCTGGTTCTGAAGGATTTATTAGAGGTATGGTACAAGTGCCGTCCATCCCGCATGAAGGAGCCAAAAGAATCTGGCAAGCCCGGCTTTCTCATGCCAGAAAGGCAGCTTCCTGGGTCTTATGTTGTCCCTCCCTGTCACCTGATCTGGACGTAGGCCAGATCTTCGTGTATCATGGCATCTGCCTTGGAGTGTAACTTCCATGCAAGGACAGGGAGGGGGTGTTTCCTGGCTTACATAAGCAGGCTTGTGATCTTGATGATATATCATTGCTTGTTTGTATGAGTCCAGTCTGAAGCTTGCATTCATTGTAAAACACCATCTGCAGAGGGCGAGGGCGGGGGCAGGGTAGTTAGCTGTTAGATAGCCCTCACTATGGGAGCCTACCGCAGAACCCGACATTAGGGAAATGGCCAAATGTGCAGGGATCTTATTGCAAAGGAGGTTCTAACATCTCCTTAAGCCTCAGAACCCCATTTTGAGGTGGCTCCCTCCACCTGCAGGCTCACCCTCCCCGAGACTGATGTGTGGTTGAGGGTGGGGATTAGGAGCACTAGGAAAGTACCCCAAAGACCTTGCTGGTAATGCTCAGTTGACTGTGAGCTTTGGCTTAAGGGCCAAATGCTCACCTTGCCCCTAATGACTGAAGGCCTCACCCCCCACATTTAACTTCCTAGAAACTCTCTAGTCTCCTCGAACCTTGAATCTTGGCATTAGCTCCCACTGATAACCTTGTTTCCCCAAGACTGGGCCATTGAGTTGCTTTCTACCAGGCCATAAACACCAAGTCACATGGCCCAAACCCCACCTGCAGGCCTTCCCTCTGCTAGCCAGGCACCTGCATTTCTGCCTATTACCTGGAGTAGGAGCCCTTGAGCATCAAATTACTATCTCCCTGGTAAATAGGAAGCGCTATATTTACTGTTCAATTTATTTTGATCAAACTTCCTGGCAAGTTTCGTCACTTTTAGTGTCTCAGTTTCTCATCTGGGTATAAGAATAGTACCTGCCTTACAGGATTGATTTAAGTGTTGGGTAATACACTGTAGTTGATGGTCATCTCCAAAAAGATATGCTCATGGTGTAAACCCCGGAACCTGTGGATGTCACCTTGTAAGTGAGAAGATGTAAGGATCTCGAGTGAAGGAGCTTGTCCTGATGATGCAGGTGGGCCTTAAATGCAGTCACACATATCCTTCTAAGACAGACTCACAGAGGAGAGGTGCAAAGAAGAGGAGGCAAGGTGACCTCTAAGGCAGAAATTGGGGCAATGTGGCCATGGGCCAAGGAACATCTGGGGCCGCCAGGGGCTGGACCAGGTAAGGAACAGATTCTCCCTGAGAGTCTCTGGAGGTAGTGTGGGCCCACCAACACCTCATCTCAGACCTCTGGCCTCCAGGACTGCGGAAGAATCCGTTTCCATTGTGTTAAGCCACCCAGTGTGTGGTAACTTGTGAAAGCAGTCACAGGCCACTAACGCACGTACGTTAACACCCCGGCATGCTGTAAGCGGTTACTCATCACAGTACTGCAAGAGTGTTGCTCCCGACAGGAAATTAGGCATCTTTAAGGGTGAACTACAAGAATGTGTTTGAGGAGGAAGCAGACAAGGATGCTGGAAACCTTGACCTTGGGTTTGGAATTTAAACAGAGAGCATTGTAATTGTCTCAACAATGGGACTATCAGAATATGGTCTGGTGGAAGTGTGGATCTTTAATAGTCCAGATTGGTTTCTAGCTGGCCAGGCGCCAATAAATTTAACCTTTGTCCTTTAATCTGGTTTCTTTGAGCGGGATAGACTCTCCATCCCACAGGGACTCATGATCTTATTTGGATTTTTGGACACGTTATTTCCCTCCTTACACAACTTTGAATTCCCCAAGTCCCTGCTGAGTGTTAACCTGGTCTTTTTTCACCTCAAGGAAAACATTATCTGCACCAGTGAGAGGGGCTTTCACGAGGGCAGAGTTCCTGAGGAGATGGATTTGGGGATAATCCGCTGCCAAACTTTATGTTCCTGAAGCCTCCACCAGGAATATTGCCCAGATGTCTCCTTTCCTCTCAGAGGAGATGGAGGGGATGAGGTCAGACACTGGAAAATAGGACTGCAAAATCCTGAGAAGGAGAAGTGTGGGTGGGCCACCTGCTGGCGAGGCAGAGACAGGCTACGAGACCCCTGACAAGCCACCGTACATTGCTCTCCATCACCTTTAACCGGGAAACACTGGTTAACCGAGAGGCCAAGAGAGGGTGGCATTTTCAATTTGGCTACTGCTCTTGGGTCATTCTGATCCTCAAAGATGCCCCTACCCTGGGATGCCATGATATCCAACTTGTTTCTTGGCAGATTTCTTAGGTCTGACCTGCTAGAAATCAGTCTTTCCATCTCCTCACCCTGTGCTGTGCGTGCAACACAGTAGTCACGAGTCACACGTGGCTATTTACATGTGAACTAACTCAAACTAAGTCAAATGTAAAGTTCGGTTCTTTAGTCATACTGACCCCATTTCAAGTGCCAGCTAGCCACATTGGACAGGGCAGGTCGAACACTTGTGTCATCACAGAAAGTTCTATTGGACGGTGATGTTCCAGTTATCCAAGGTAGAAGTTGAAAGTGCCAGGTTATGGAGGGATGAGCCAGGGAACTTCTTCCAAAGGCCACATACTCTTCTTGCCTTCAACTAATGAACACTGCAGGCATCTGCAGTGACCATATTAAAATACAGACAGACGGACAGAAAAAAGACAGACTGAAAAAAAGAGCACATATGCCTTGTGAAAATGCTATACATTTTTAAAGTAATCATCATGTAACTTGTAGTGTCTCTTTTGGAGGATGTTATTTATTGTAAGACATCATTTTTATTAAATACACTGTAGTACAAGAGACTCTCCATGTCAGGTTGAGAGAAGCTGGTCACATGATTTACAAACAAAACTTTTTTTTTTTTTTTTAAACACTGATATTCTGGTGTCACTTTGAAATCAGCCAAGATGCAGTGGGTCTTAGTAAAGCAATGGACCTCAAAACAGATCGCAAAACAAGAACCAGTAAGTATTAGCACAGAGACGTCACATTAAAAGGAAAATAAAGCAAATAAAAAGAGGGTTCCAAATACCAGGTCACAATTTAAGGGGCAATATATCTTCAGAGAGATATTGAAATGTGTGTGTGTGTATATGGCCTGGATATATACAAACATCTCTCCATGTACAGAAGCAGATGCAGAGAGTGTCCACATCTCTCGGCAGATTTGTAAGTGATAGGTAATGATCAATGAATGCAGGGAGCAATATTTCACAAGAATTTGGTCATTTGTCAAGGGATTACATATTTAAAATCCACATTTAATTCAAAGACCTTGTATTTAAAACATTTCCAGTTGTTTTATACATTATTAAAGCAATAGTAAGATATACAAGCTGCAAGATGTAGGCCTTTATACATTTCATTTCATTTTCTCTGATTTTTTTTTTTCCAGTCCAAACATGTGGCTATTAGCAGCTTTTATTATGCTTGCTCCATTATGTTGAACGTTCAGCCAACCTTCACTCAGGATCATTTTCGTTAATGCACAGACCAAAAGAAAAAAAAAGAAAACAAACACGGACCTGGCCTAGAATGCATAGACTTAAAAAAATGACATCCCCATGTGTTCTCGTTTCGTCTCCTGAGACGTATGTTAAGATGGCGAAGAGTTGCTTGGTTGCTGTTGTGAATTTCACAGTGTTTTGCCTGCGACACATACACACATATATATATATACTTTTTTGCTTTGCTTTGTGTTTGTGATGAATGGAGCCAAAATATATATATAAATAAATGAATAAATAAATAAATACATACATAAATAAAGGTAGAAGGAGAAGGTGGGCACAATGCAAAAACTAAGAATATTCAAGAACCTTTGACTTGAGCAGCAGTGATTCATTCCAGCCCCGACAATGAGAAAATACCCTTTCATGTGTTGTCGTATTTAACTACGAATCTCTCCTGCCCCGAATTTTTTAGAATAACATTTATCACAATCTGGGAGTCTCTGCATTCCACAGTTACGCACTGTGAAGGAAATGCTTTAACTTCCATTAGCCATCTGAGGATTGGGTCACCGGCCATTCCCCTCGTGAGATTTTCTGTGATGGGCGAAACCGAACTCAACATTGGAAATGAAAATCCTCAAATGGGAGGAAAAGAAAAAAAAGAGAGAGAGAGAGAGAGAGCAAGAGAATTGAGGGTGTGTGTGTACGGAGTCATTTATTTAATTAGACATACAATTTAATACTATTGGCATTATAGAAGATCCAATTGGCAAAAAGGGAAGGTTAAAAAGAAACATCTGTTCCTGACCAGGGGATCCTTTTGTCACGGCTCTTTGCAAAGGACAGCTTTTGTACTGTTGTTGCTTTGCATTCCCACTCAGACAGAGGAATTCCTAAGAGTCGCTCGCCTTGCGGTAGGGTCTTGGACTTCTCACCATTGGCCTGTGAGACACTGGGCTCCCGACATTCCGGTTCTCTTCTGGAATGCTTGGACTCTGAACAGAAGTGTAAAGGGTCACAGTGGGACAAGGTGAGCATAACGCAAATGTGCAAACCGATGACCAAAAAAAAAAAAAAAATTTTCCTTTCCTGGACCTTTACGTAAGGAGATCTATTTCAGTCTGCATTCTCCTTTGCAAGGAGCCAGGGAAAGGACTTAGTATAGTGGGATGGCTTTGATTCAGTTGTTTTGGGAAGCACATTATCTTAAATATGTCTTCCACCCATGCAGTACTGCACAGAGTTGAAAAGTGCGATGTAGTCCTACCCACATGGAGAATGGAAGCACTAACCACAATGGGACATTAAAACGTTTTGGTTATTTAGCAGATTTTAAGCGAATGATTCATACTGCACCCTACTTATCATTATCTCTAGTGCTGTGTGCCTATACATTTATACATAAGCCACACAAACACCCTGTGTCTGTGTGTCTGTATATGTATAAATCAAGTATTTATAACACACATATAAATACATGAAAATACCACAGGTAGCGCGGATGTGAACACATATGTATAATATGGATTCTGATAGGATCTTTTATCGCATAGTTCAGAATGTTTTCTAAATGAGCCTGATTATGATGCTGGTTCAGTGTACAAGGACTGAGCTGAAGCTATGAGCATGATTATATATCACGACATTTCAGCTGCTTGTCATCTCACGTATTTCCTTTTCTTCTTCCAACCATGTCCCGCTTCGTGAGTTTACCAGCGTGCTTGCTTTCTTGGACCGTTTGTATCCTGGAGTCTCTAGTGGACAGAATCATGAACTTCAGAGTCAGAACAGTTAGATTCAATCCCACTGGTGCCAGAAGCGAGCCTGGAGATTTTTAGCATGCCACTCAACTTCTCCGAGCCTCGATTTCCTCACTTATAAAAAATGGGAATAATTGGCTAACAGATGTGAAAGGCGCCTGGAAAACTATGAAAACAATCAGTAAATGGAAACAATGGTCAGACTGAGTTTGGGCGAGAGAATTAGGTTCGTCCCTACTGCTGTTGGAGTTTTTCACAAATCGGGTAGCAGGCCACGTTCTGTGATCGTTACACTTCAGAACGAGGATGTTCCTTTTCTAAAAACCAAAAGAGCATGAGAAGAGGGGATGGTGGAAGAACTGCGATGACTATTTTAAGCTATTCTGTGGTTCGTTCAATCTGGTATTCTTTCAATGCGAGACGTCTCTGAAATCACATACTCTTGAGACAACAGAGAAAAAAAAAATAATAATGATCAGCAATATAAATGACTGTAAAACTTTGCACTTGCATAGAACCTTTAATTTCAAGACCTTGAGGGACTTGTCAGAAGGTAAGGAGATTTTTTTTGTTTTGTTTTGTTTTTGTTTTTTGCTTTTTTCCTTCAGAGGAAAACACATTGGAATGGAATAGAATGCTCCCATCTTCTCATTTGCCTTAAACAAATCCTTGCTTTAAAACTGTGCAGCCCTTCTTGAATTTGATCCCTTAGCGTAGTTATCTCCTTTGCTCTCTGTTAAAATAAAACAAGTAACTTGCAGCTTCTCCCCACCCCGCCACCCCCCTCCTCCCGCCCCCAAGCAGCTGACCAGTCACGCAGAATGACAAACCTGTGCAGGTATTCAGGTCATCACTGATGGAATCTAGAAAGGTTTTGTACAAATCTGCCCCTTCTTTACTGCTTCACAGAGTGCCACAGTGTTTTAACAGTACCATGGGTCCTTAATAGGATATATACGTGCAGGTATATATCATGGAGATATGGCTTTCGTTATATTGTTGTGTGTATTCTGGAGGGTTTTTTTTTTTTTTTTCACCGACAAAGAGAACAATCAACTCAACTCCTGTGTCTCATAGGCCAGTGCAGAACCTGAAGGGACTGTAGGGTTCATCTTGTTCAACCCCCTCCACTTGACTGCTGATGCTACTCGGTTTCCTTTTGTTCTCTGTTAATCGACACTTGTATTTTTGAGAACGGGCTCTCAAAGCCTATAAATGGAAAATAAGGTGCTCCAGGAATTAAGGGCGCAAGCAAAACCGAAACAGAGCAATTGCACCTTCAGAAACAAATACGAAATAAAATGTCCTAAGATGAATTAAAATCACTCACTTTCAATCTGTCTTGTGTTATAAAGATGTCAAATTAGCAAAATTCCCCTCACAGAGGGTAGCAAGTTTTCTTGAGGAACAGAAATATTTTTCTTCCTTGGTAAAACCGATCATCCAAATAACTGTAAATTTCTATTTAAATTTACAACCTCTTTTCACAAAACCCACGACTATACCCAGAAGCACACCTCCAAAGCTCGGTCTGGGCATAGCTTCCCATTGGCATGCTGTGCCTGATTTTTTTTTAAGTTTTACTTCTTTTAACGGAGTGGAAAAAAACAAAACAGCATACTGACAATGGAGTACACTGGGAATGAAACCTCTCTCCCAACCAGAGCCCAGAGCAGGGTCTTGGCCTGTGCACACTGAACATCAATGTATGTGATGCCCCCAGGGTGAGGTTTCTTTTTCCTCGGGGACTGAGTCTGCCCTTCCCACAGTCCCACAGTCCGTTTGACGTGGATGAGGACATCCAGGCTTCAGGGTCCATATTCGCTAAAACCCAACGCCACCATACGACCCAGAGACATTTATACTCAGCTAATGAACTCCATTAGCTTCCCCTAATTATATAAGTTATTCCTTTTATGGATCTGCTCTACATATCAGGGGCACGACGTCTGGAGCGGTAGTTTCTGCACACAAGGTATTAATCGACGAAGACCATGCACAATTTTGCTTGCACAGTTTAAAGGACAGGTGGGGTGGAGGGGAGGGGTCAGAGGGAACAGCTATCTGAAAAGTTCAATATAATGCCTCCGAATTTATAGCTTGTCCTATCTTTTCCAAGTCTTTGGCTTTCCCACCTGACCCTGAAACGATCTCTGGACAAGAATTCACCCATTTTCAGCTAAACTCGACAAAGGTTCAGTGGACAACACCTGGAAAGACAAACCAGTGCTATCACCGAGACCTGCAAAGACAAGACTGTCCGGGTGTGTGACGTGCCATCTTGCGTCTCATGGAAGCCATCTTTTCTCTGGACTACACCCTAGTGTTTCTGGTGATGGGAAAAGAATAGTCCATGGCACAGAGTTCAACAGTCTTTTTACTCCTCAGAAAGCTCCTCAGGGGAAGGTGCCGAATACATTCCTCCCAGCTAACAGTCGCTGGGTTTTTCCTAAGTAGGGACTGACGCCAGCTGATCCCAATGGTTGTCTTTGTTCCTCCCATACTATGGTTTATAATAAATCTTCTTTCTCTCTGGTTTTAATCTCCCATAGATAAAGGCTTCCCAGATTAAACACAAGTTTTCCTGTTTCATACACAGGCTTAAGCCATCCAAAAACAATAAGAACAGTAATAATAATAAATAAATAGAAGTGAATCCATAGAAACTCTCGATGTCTGTACAGCAGAAGTGACAAAGTTTAAGTCAAATATTTGTTTTCCCTTTTTTTCATCCACATCAAAGGCAGGAATACAACAAGGCATTGTTAGTTGTGGTGGGCAAACTGGAGTGTCTGCTGATATAACAAATTAGGGTTGTTAAGGCCTTTGTCTATGCAGAGTTAATAGTAATGCAGAAGCCAGATTGATTCAAAAGAAGGGGTAAGGGCTATGAAGCAAGGAAGACCAAAAAAGAAAAAAGACCAAAAAAAAAAAAAAAAAGGAAGAAGAAAAGAGAAAACAAAAACTAGGGAAGAAACCAAGGGAGGTGGAAAGAGAGAAAGAGACAATGCCAAAAAGAAGTTCATACTGTGTCTATGGATGGAGAAGTGCACATGGCTTCCCTCTGAAAGCCTCTCGGTGTCTTTGTTGTTAATACTGTCGGAGTGAAGAACAGCAGATTGATGGCATCCAGCGGCAGTTAAAAGACGTTCATCCTCTCGGCCCATCTGAGGAGGTGCTTTGGGAAGGATCGGTCTGGGGGAAAGGGCCCTAGCCTAGAATATCCAGGTAGACTGGAGATGCCTTGGCCAAGTTCTGAAGGAGGGTGTGGATGCCCTTGATGTTCTTCCTCATATGGGGCTCTCGTTGCCAGCACCCCAGCATCAACTCGTAGACCTCCTGGGGGCACGTTCTAGGTCGCTGCAAGACTCGGCCCTGAGTGATGCATTCTATCACCTGGACAGGACAGAGATCGAAGACAGAATCAGACGAGAAGAAAAACAAAACCAATAAAACAAATGTCCGTGCAAGGAGAGGGCTGCCCTAAACAATTATTATAGGTTGGTAAATCATGGTTAATTTCATTGGTTTATATCCCTTTTTCTAGGCACACCGATGTCACCAAACTGGTGGAGAAATGCTTTCTCTCTGTGGGATGCTCCCACACCTCACTCTGGAATTCCAATGTGTTTTAGTCTTACTGGCCTTCGATGGAGCCTGGAACTTTCACGTCAGGGTGCTGACTGACAAGGGAATTCCAAGCTGTGGAAATGAGTGGAGTTGGGATAAAAGACAGATGTGGGCCTGAAGAGGATGTGAGGTGCCTAACCAAGAAGCTATGCCTCAAGTATAGACAATAGTTGTAAAATAATTGAAATGGGAAAATAAAACACTAGAATGTTCTAGTGAAATGTGCAAAAAAAAAAAAAAAAGCCTTAAAACCTTATTGGAATACTACCAAAAAAACTAGTTGGATTCTGAAGGTGCCACATCTGTTACAAATTTACCAGATGAGCAGCACAAAGCGATTCCTCCGTCCCATCACTGGCGGGTCCCAAATGTGTCAGCAAACACTGCTTTTCTTTCTCTAGAACTCTTAAACTCAGGGAGTGACTGGACTTTGGCCATGACATTTAGGTATAGAGAGGCCATGTGGGAGGTGCTGCTCCCCACAAAGCCACACAACTTTGTCTCCTGGCCTCCAGCTGAGGGACGCCTCTGGACGTCAGCCCTCGGGGGTCTCACCCAGCCCACTGCGCACCTCGTTGTTGGACAGCTGGTACCAGGGCTGTTTGCCGTACGTGAAGATCTCCCACAACACGACACCCAGGCTCCAGACATCACTTTCTGTGGTGAACTTCCTGTACATGATGCTCTCTGGAGGCATCCAGCGAATGGGCAGCATTGTGTGGCCACCGACCTGGTGAAGAGGGGGAGAAAGGAGGCATCAGTCACTCGAAAACCAAGTTCCCATCATCAGGGGGAAGAAGGGTAGAATGCAAATGGGGGGGCACTTTTGTCCCTTCCTTTATTTGTATTTGTTAATTTTAATTATTTATAAACACACGAGGGAAATACAATTTCTTTATAAGAAACAAGCAACAGAGACAGAGGGCAAAGAATGGTCAAAGTATTTTTTTCATACTTTTTTGCTGTTCTCTCTTTCTGGTAACTAGATAGGGCAGAAAGAGATGACGATGGGGCGGATGTTCATCCTGGATAAAACACACAGGCACACACACACACACACACACACACGTGCTTCCTGGTATGAAGGTGACTCGGTCTTCTAATTAACTTTGGCCAGGAAACAAGTAGGAAGCTGTGTCCAAAATGATCCACCAAATGACTCTACTTTCTTAGCAAGGCCGGAGCTTCCTTCCACCTGCAGGTCTTAGGATGAGTGCACAGGGCTGCCTCAGATGCCCTCACACAACCCAGCCATGGGCAGGGCAAAAATGATTAGTCCCATTTTACAGATGAAGCAACGGAGGCGCAGGTTGCTATTGACACAAAGAAGTCAAGTCTTCGGACCCCAAGCTTAGGACTTTCCTCTACTACAATTGAGCTTGTGTACAAAAATAAAGAGATCCAGTTTGGGGAAAGTCCATTTTATGAAAACAGTAAGGCTGAGGCATTAGATGGCAAGAGCTTTACCCCAGCCATAGGGTACTTTGTTTGACAAGGACACTTGTTTATGATTTCCGGCTTCCTGGAGAAAAGTTAAGAATTTCATGTTTCGGTTTGTAGCCCATCAGGGCTGTCTGACTTAAAACCGTGATCAGATTTCTGCACAGTAGCCCTGTGGGTGGTGGGTCCCAGTTTTCATGCTGGAAAACCCAGCACTACCAGCCCAAACGTGTTGCCGGATGCCCGGGTGACAGGTGAGCACAAAGACAGCAGGGGTTAGACCGTCGGCCCCTGCGTTCTCAGACGGATGCCCGATTACAATCGTCAGCGTCCATTTCTGACTCATTAAAGGAAAGAAACAGACTAACGGTGCCTGAAAAATGCTGCCCAACCCCTGAGCCCAAGGAGCTGAGCGTGTCAGGGATGTGTAACATGCTTGGCGATTTCCAGCGATGCTCTTAGCATCGAAGAGAGCTTGAGTGTCGAAGGAGGAGGGTGTCCTGCGGGGTTTTTTCCTCCATTCTTCTCTGTACAAGGACTCCAGATCTGACAAGTAGGGACATAAATTCCTGGGTCAGGGGTGAGGTGCCCTCATATCTTTACTGTTCAGCTTTGAACACACCCCCAGCTCAGACGCTAAGTAGAGGTGGGTAGCCTTCAATCCGCTTTCAATTCTGTCTCTCACTTCTCGCCAGGCAGTAAGAGGCAGCTACGCTTTCATGGGCACAGATACCCTTCATGGAGCTGCCCGGGCATGCCTGGAGGTGATGTCAGTCTTCCCATCAGGGTCAATATTCCAAACAGAACCTGTGTGGCACAGGCACTGATGGGCCAGAGAGGATGCCGGGGGCCATCTCAGCACGCCATGTTGGTGCTGCTGGCCTGCTGAGGACCTGCCCGGCTCCCGACCCTGGAGCCCCGCGGGCTCAGGACTCTGGGAAAGGAAACGTGCCAATACACAAGGCGTTTCCCCTGTTTCCAGATACTCCCAAGGACCAACGTGGAATGATCGGCTCAGGTGCTGGCAGCCCACACATCAGCAGCAAGGAGAAGCTTTGTGGCGGGTGCAGGGAGCTACGCGGTGCAGAGTCCCGTGGAGTGAGAGGTCTCTGCACAGGTTTCTAGTGTAAAAGACCTATTTATTTATTTTGTGGGAATATTGCAATTAAAATCCAGATTTATGGGGCGCCTGGGTGGCTCAGTCGTTAAGCCTTCGGCTCAGGTCATGATCCCGGGGTCCTGGGATCGAGCCCCGCATCGGGCTCTCTGCTC
>NC_138382.1:21988423-22043390 GCF_054177405.1 Leptonychotes weddellii | reverse complement strand
AATGAGATCATATGATACATGTCTTTCTCTGTTTTGTCAAAGAAAATCTTTTAAAAAAATAATAATAAAATAAAATCCAGATTTATGATCAAGATATAGTTGGTCTGTGAGGGATAAAAAGAGAACTAGGACATTATGGACAAACATGTGGTAACCTTTTGGATACTGGGCCCTCAAAACATTAAGAGCCAGCTCCCCACAGAAGTTCCTAGGTCAGACATGCCAAATATGCTGTAACCTGTAACTTGCCTCGCTTCTTGGAGAGTCATGATGCACAGAGTCTTCTTAACGTGTCTCGGGAGTTTGGCGGAAAAAGAAACCAGATTTAATTTTGTTTAACTTAGTGAATTAAACTAATTTGAATGTGTGTTTGTGGGGAGAGGGAGAGAGTCAGAGAATCGCTTCCATACGTCTAGAATCAGACAGCTAAACTCCCACTGTGGGATGTGCTAACCTAACAAGATACCATGCTTTCCATACTCCTGCATATACACGCTGGTAATGTCATGGACAACCCTCAGGTTGCGATGTTAGAAGCTGGGTCCCAGGGCACCATTTCCTCGTTGGGTGTCCTTGACTAGTTGCCAAACCCTTGACTAGTTGCTCCAACTATGAGGTATGGGTAACAGCTTATACCTCCCAGGGTGATGGTGAGGTAAACACTCAAACAGACAACGTTTGTGAAAGTGCTTGGTGAATTCCAATGCACTAATTTATTCAAGGTGTCTCTCCCTTCCCAGTAACCTTTACTATCTTATCTCCTCCATTCTGGAGACATTAAGAAGAGCCAGTGCACACGACTCTCCTCTGTGCCTTGCTCTGCAGGGACAAGTGCTCTGGGGTTCCTCCGATGGTGGCCCCGACCCTCCCAGTTTCTCTGTCCCGTGTTGCTAATGGCCAAAGAAAAAGCTCCTGTTTCCTTTAAAGGAGAAAAAAAGATTCCACTTTTGATTTACATGTTTTCCCATCTGATCATTTGTTTTATGCTTGCAGTCTCTTTGGGACACATTTTTCACGTTAATTCTTTTCAAGAGTCCCTTCTGGGATTTCACACATGCTGTTATAAATAATGCTTTCCTTGTTCTGATGTCAAACGGGTGAGTGGTGGGAGAATCTAATAAAAGTTCAGACAGGGTTCACAAGTTTTCCAAACCCATTTAGAACATTTCTGAACATTTCTTTTGCAGGCCTTTCTCAGCATTTTGGAGCATGTCACAAAAGTAGACCAAGGGGGTGGGGGGAATAGAGTCACCGTTGTTACAAATTACTGTCACATTCCAGTCACAGCGACTGGATGGCTTTTGGACTTCACAAAACCACATACTGAGTGGCCACAAACACAACGAGGCATTTGTTTTGCATTGTGCTACCTGGCAACTTGCCCTCACACCCTGGCTTCAGTATCTGTGAGATGGAATGCCATCCCAAGTATGACACGCCGAGTCGGAGCGCTGCTTCGAGAGCCGGACCTGCCACGGTGCCGGGCGGGGCTCTCCAAGGATCCAGGATCCAGGCGGGTCAGGCGCGGGCCCGGCACTAAACTCACCAGACTGAGCTGAAGACAGATGGGAAATCCACGCGGCTGGGGACTTGATTTGGACTTGAGATGTTTATTTTTCTCAACCCAAAACACTGGGGACCTAGCTCCTGCTGTGCGATTAACTAGCTCAGCTGAGTCACTTCAGGTCTGGCTTACTGGTAAAATGTGGACAGGTTAGACCAGCCCTTGATTATTTTTAGCACAAAACGCTGTGGTTCCGTAATCGCTCACCACCACTTGGCCCCCATCATCATCCATCAGCACAGAGTCGTTCACTTTTACAAAGAATTTCCACTCAGAATTTCACTTGAACCCAGTAGTTACACTCAGGGGTAGACATTGGTTTGCCTTCATATTGCAAATAATGCCCCGTAATTTCAGAGAGTTGAAGTAGCTTACGTCAGGGCACACAATAATGTCTGCCCACTGGACGTCTTGTACTTGTTCCCACAGGTCGTTCTGTGCATCCTGCTTCTGCAATCTCTAATACATGACCTGTGTTCAGCCCCCAGGCCCAGTTGTGTGGTGCTTCACCCAGGCTGAACCTACTCATGCCTCTTGGAAGTCTGATCCCCTTTCCTTTCTACCTACTCCCCAAAGAGCTCCTGAATACGAGCTCAAATCACACCATTTCAAGGAACTCTCAGTCCTGCTGCAGCCCAGTGAATTGCCCAAAGACAATCCAGCGCCCCTCAGGATATCTCTGGCGACATGGCAGGCACTCCTTTCTTTTGCTAACAGATCACCTGCCTCAAGAAAGATGGGTACTTCTCAGTTATATCTGGCCAGGCATGAGGGGGTTGGTTGGTAAGCTTATCATGTCTTTGAGCGGGTTTCTTATGAGTGCTGATATTTGGAGAGGAATTCTCAACATGTTCTTTCAAAGAGATCAGGGTTCACTACTCTCCTATCTAACCTCTAGTAACTCTCTGAACTCCTGACAGAACCAACCTTGTATTAAATTGATAGAAACTGGCTCATCTATTTGATGCTACAAATAAGAAACATTTAGTGAAATTCATAACTCCTTAAAATTCAACCAAAAATTCTGGAGTTCACATGGAGTATGAGAGCTCCCTGAGTTGTGTGGGGAGCCCTATCCCTTCCTTGATTTGCCTTCTGTGCAGTAGACGGGGGAGGGGGGCGGGGGTCTATGGTACTGACCTGAAACTATTTGATCCGGGGAGGAAGGCTAGAAAGATGTCATAATGCATAATATGGAGGACTACTGTTCTACATATAGTGATTAGCATCTCATATCCTCTGAAGCTGGAGAAAAAGGGCAGACTAAAGAAGAAAGTTAAAGTGGGGTGCCTGGGTGGCTCAGTCGGTTGAGCATCTGACTCTTGGTTTCGGCTCAGGTCATGATCTCATGAATCCTGGGATCGAACCCTGAGTGGGACTCTGTGCTCAGTGGGGAGTCTGCTTGAGATTCTCGCCCTCTGCTCCTCCCCCGACTCACTCTCTCCCCCTCCCTTTCTCTCTCTAAAATAAATAAATAAAATCAATCAATCAATCTTTTTTAAAAAAGAAGAAGAACGCTAAGGAGTGAAGAACACAAGGACTGATGACCATCTTGGCCTCTAATCATTGCAACTTGCTTAAGTCAGTGAAATAAATCAGAACCATGTCTGAGGCCTGTGACCAAAACGAAATTCCATAGTATCTAAAATAAATCAAGTTGTGGAAAATAATGGATCTTGTCTTTAAAGCATTTCAAGAAAAGAACTGTTTAGTTATTTCTTAGTGTTTGTTTCCCAGATACCTCATAATTTTGATGGTGACATGGATAGGATGATCTGGTTAATCAAAAATAACCACTGTGCTCTAATTAAAATACCAAGGCCTGAGCATCCTTTAAATATACCTGTGCTCAAGGTGTTTAAGACAATAAATCCTGAAGAAAATACTAGAAGGCCATTGGTAAAATTATCTTGTGTTAGTAATCAATGACTTTACTATTTTTAAATCAAATTAGACACATCTAATCAGTTCAACAACAATATTTCTTACCCAAGGAGCACTCTTTGGGTACATACTCTTTGGTCTCAGGGTAAATTGTGAAAATTCCCTCATGGCTTAACAAACAATATGATTCATTTTTTCCACATTGGAAAACTAGAATTTAGGGAAATCTTGGCACTTGCTGATCAAGTGTAGATACGAACTGGTGACCAATGGTATTAAAGACAGCTCTCCCTCCCACCACTCTTCACACCAGGAGCCTAGGTTCTTTCTCATTTTTACAAATATACAAAATATCTTTATTGCTGGTAGAAGGTAATGAGGAATGCAGTATCTATTTTCCTGGTGTTCTGGGTAATGCGAGAGGAGGTGACAAGCTTAGCTCTCCTCCTTCCATTGGGATGAACACACAATGCATCTACCAACCTCCCTTTTCCCTCATCATCACCTCTTCCCTCCCCTTCCCTTCTCTTCTCTTCCTTTCTCCTATTGCTTCCATACTTCTCAGTGTGGCCCCTTCCAGGTCTATTTCTCCTTCCTTTCCTTGAGTTTCCTCTCAAATCTCACTTGTCCAGTCCCATTCCAAAATCCCATGTTGCATTTTGTCTTGTCTAATTCTTTCATCTCCCCCAAATGATCATGCCTGTCTCCTCCACAAATCATTCTCCAGCTGCCATGATGTCTGGTCTCCCTTCTGTGTTTAGGAGAGGCATAATGGGAGACTGGAGCCTGTCTCCAGATCCAAAGCAAATGCTTAGCTGGCTTTGAAACCACTGGTGATTTAAAGGTGAGTAATGCTAATCAGGGTCCTTCTACACTCAACTAGCTAAGACCAACGATGCCTGGGAGGCCACTTTCAGCTTGCGGTGTTTAGTCAATGAGTGAGTGATAACTTGTTTGGAGGCCAAACATTTTATTCCCTTAGAAACATTCAGGCCAAAGGGCAAGCCCCATTAAGAGATGATTAGCTGTCAGAGGCTTTTGGCCACATGAAATATTGAAGAGGCTCCTAGACCTCCTTGTCACATCCTATACCCAACTGCTTTGCTTCAGCAGTTTCTCCTGACCTGTTCCTTAAAAATTCATGAAAGCTGTAAACTTTAAGAAATAGCTGGACCTTATTTACTTATTTATTGTGTGTTACATCTGTAATATGAAGTTTAAAAAAGGAGAGAGAAACAATTTACACAAAATATTCTCCTTGGAGAACCTGGAACCACTGTGGTCAGACTCTGGGCACTTTATGACCACATCCAGGAAGATCAGAATCCTTCTATTATGAAGAGTGATGGGATGCTTCCATGGCATGTGGCTACTGAACGAGGGGATACTTCATGGGAAAAAATTCAGCCCTTCCTGCCCTGCCTAGAAGCCCTGAATGAACCCAGCTCAGGTTGAGTCAAGAGGAGCCCTGGTGACAACCTGATCATCATCTCCTTTACAGTGGGAACTGATTATTGCTACACTTGGAAATCACTGTTATTTGCAGCCTAGAAATCTCTCATTATCTTTTATCATTACCAATGTGGTCATAGACATAAGGATTACGGATCAGTAACTTCAAGCTAAGTGTTGATGTGCTGGACCCTATTGCTAACCATATCTTTGCAAATACTTTTTTTTTTCATGGTTAAATCTCTGCTGTCAGAACAAGGCAAATGATCATGTTTTGAAGGGAAAGGTCACAGAGCTAAAATTGCTATCTTCAGACACTCGGATTCTAGGTGAGCAGATAAGGCAAATTCAATACAAAATTTCCTCTGGAAATTGATTTTGTCTTTATTCTACCATGAAATAATAATAAAAGTGATGAAAATAACAATAATAACACCTCATGTTTGTATAACACTTTTTTGCTTTTTCTTATCATTTTCACATCTATTCATTTTTATCATTATTTTATGTACCCCAAAATATGTTTGTGAAGATGAAATGATTGTTAAATCACTTAAATTATTAAATGATTAATTGAATTAATGGACTCACTGAATTAATTGAATCAACTGATCAATTAAAGATTAAATTTTCATATTAGAAAAGCTCTGTGGTGCCATCGTGTGATGCCATTTATTCATATAAATGAATTTCTTGAAAAGGCAAAATTATAGGTCTAGAGAACCCATGGTTGTCAGTGATGGGAATTGGTGGGGGGCTTACTTTACAGGGACACAAAAGAATTTTGGGGGGTGATGGCAATGTCTCACAACTTGGTTATGGTGGCAATTAAGTGATTGTGTTTGCCCAGACTCAGAACTGTACACTAAAAAAGGTGAATTTTACTGTATGTATATTATACCTCAGTGAACCTGACTTTAAAATCAATCAATCAATCAATCTCTTAGAATAATGCTCAGTACATAGTAAATGTGCAAAAAAATACTAGCTGTTGTCGTTATGCTAAGTATTTGATTCTTGATTCGCCAGTAATCTTGTGGGGCTAGTTAGACATGATCTTTTATCCCAACTTAAAAAGTGAGGAATCTCCAGGCCCAGAGTTGAAGTGATTTACCCAAGACAAAACAGCTAAGGCATGATAGCGTCTACAGCAGGACCTAGATCTCCAAATGCATGGCACCCTTCCCATTCTGTCTCAAGTCTGACATGGAGTCAAATTCAGAGCTAGGAAAGACTCTCTGTATTAGTCTGCTTGGGCTGCCATAGACTGGATGGCTAAGACAACAGACATTTATTTTCTCACATTTCTGGAGGCTAGAAGTCCAAGATCAAGGTTCCAGTGAGTTCAGTTTCTGGTGGGAGCTCTCTTCCTGCACAGAGCTTGTATGTGTACAGAGAGAAAGTGAGCTTCTGCTGTCTCTTTTTATAAGGATACTAATCCTATTGGATCAGGACCTCACCCAATGACCTCATTTAACCTTAATTACTTCTTTATGGGCTCCATCTCCAAATATCCTCACACTGGGGGCTAAGGCAGGAGGACATAAACATTTAGTCCATAATACTCTCGCCAACACTCCTCCTTCTGACTCCAGTACATTCTGGGAAAGCAAGAATAGCTCTACATACTAGGAGCTGTGTAATTCTGGCCCAGAATGCAAATATGTGGTCCTTTATCAGCATCTTCATGTCCCCAGACTGAAGGTTTGACCCCATTGTTCCTTTCCCTCCTGGGTAACTCTTGATTATTACTAACTAGTTCTAAAGCTTAGCAAGCGGCTTGACCTGCTGTTGTCCCACAGAAGATTCAGTTCCAGTGCAAACCTTAGGGCAATCTCAATCCTCCCCCTATCGCTCTATCCCCTCCTCCACCTGGGGTTCCCTGGGAGTGGCTAAGGGAGAGCAGGCAGACCCTGGACTCCCTAGTGATGTGAAGATAAAGGCAGAGGGCTTCCAGGACTCCATGTCGCCGTAAGCGACATCCCTCCTGGGTCCCATTGTCTCCTGCTTGTGCACTATATATAATTTAAAGAACAAAGAGCCCAGTCTCAGAAGTGACTGTAGCTTCATCTTATTTTACATCTGGCTCTAATCAGAAGCAAATTAAGTCATCTCTCAGTAAAGCATAAAACTACAGTTGCACCAACGTTTAAGAATCACATTCAAATCTAGAAGCAAAGATTTCCATCTTCATAATAAAGTGAAATTAGAAGTAACAACATGTGTCCCCCTGCCTCTGCTCATCACCCCCAGCCCCATCCCACTAACTCTTATCAAACTTGATGGGGAGTTTCCTGAGGGGGTCAAGGGGAGGATGATGCCTATGGGAAGCACTAATACAGCACGCTGGCTGGAGTGTGATTCTTGCACTTCCGCATCACTCAGCAATAGAAAGTTGTATATTCCAACCGTATACATTTCATCAAGCTGCCATTTTTAAATGTTCAGTGTTCCTGAGCCTTTTATTGCCTCCTAAGCATTATGGTTTTAAACCCACGAGACCATCTGACTCTTTAACATTTGAGACCAAAGCACTGCACCCTTTCACGATGAAAAGCCAACAGGGACCAACATGCGCTGAGCAAAGGCAATCAGAAAAGTGGGAGCAATGTATGTTCATGTCATTGTCTACGTTAAGATGGTTTCAGTGTGTTGGTTCGGCATGAAAATTCCAATGTGAAATCGTTTCTATGGAAATAATTCAGAAGAGCTGGTATTCCAGCTAGCTTTTACAAAGGAAGAAATCAGTGATTTGTTCACAGAGTAGGAAAACAAAACAAAAAAAGCTTCTCTGTAATAGAATCAGCACTCTCCATATCAGCGGTGATTACTGTGGTTACTGCTGTCCTGGGTGCATCAAGTCCAGTAAGTGGAGAGATCAGGTTTCTGGGTGGACACCATCCATCTGTCCCCCCATTAACCCCAGCCCATTAGTTAACACTGAAGACCATGCCAGAATGTACATTCCACCATTAGCCTGAGATGAAGACTTAATACACCAGAGCCAGTTTCAGATGAATAAAGTCTTCTTTCCTCCCAGCTGCAGACGTTCATTCTGACAGAAAAACTGATGTCTTGTGTCCACAGGAGTGTAACGATAATGAGAAAGTTGCTTCCTCTGGGGAGCTCTGAATGCCTACCTGGGCATCATTATGGTCCTTTTCTGCAATGTCTGTGATACATGTAGTGCATAGAGATTGTGACCTTGGTTACAAAAGACTTGTGATTTCTTATGATGATCATGAGAGTTAAGAAATAATATAAAATTAACTCTCAATCACCTATTCTGTGCAAGGCTCTGTGCTAAAGACATTGCCTTTAATTTAAATTACCTTTAATTACCTTACATTTAAAATTCATCGATCTCCCATCTCTCCAGACATACCTACAGACAAAACATACCCATAGAAAGTGCACATGTTATGAGCACTGGGGCTCTGTTTCTCACCCAATGATAGCAGCAGCTCGGTGTTATAGAAAACCAGTGTGGTGTCCCTGGGTGCTTCTCAAACCTTTCCACCAAAACACCCCAAACCACAGAAAGAAGTAAAAGACCAGGGTGTGGGGAATAACGGGGACCATATCTGTGGCTCTAGCCCCAGGTGCTGACGGCAAGTCTGGAATTTCTTCAAAGTTCTATGTTTCATCTTTAACATCTGATGTAATTGTTGCATTAGACTCCACGATGCATTATCAAAAGTAATGATTCATCTCCAAATCATTTATGAAAATTGATGCTTTAGAAATATGGGCCATGTTCATTTTTTGGCTTCCTGGGTCTCTCGTTTGAACACACCATCCTGTGTTCAAAGGCTACCCAGACTCGTGGTTGAGAGGCATTGGTGCAGAAATGCAAGACAGTGTGTCCGCATGGGAGACCCACGAAGCCACAGAATGAACATGGGTTTGGGAGTCAACAGACCTGGTTTCCTGTTCTAGCTTAGCCACTTACTAACTACATGAACATAAATTACTTTATGTCTTAGAATCTCTCTTTTGCATTGAAATAGGAATAAAACCCATAAGCCAAATGTAGCAGTGGAGTAACTGTAACAAGTCTGCATGGGGATTCCGTACAGCCCTGCCCACTCCTGACCGGTCCTGAGTTTCTGAAGGGCACCCTTCACTCTCTGGTCCACATAAACACCCCCTCCTGGAGTTGTCCAACATGGCGCCCCGCATCAGAAGCCCAGGGCTCTATTCTGGTGCTTACATGACTCTCCATGTGACTTTGGTAAGTCATTGCCTCCCATAAAGCCATTGGTTTTTCCTTTATGGACTGGAGATGACACTACTTACTGCGTCACATCTGGGAGGCTCAAGTGAGGTCACCAACATAAAGCATGGTGTAAGTAGTAACACCCACCCCCCTTGCAATCTCTCATTAATCTTGCTTCTTTTCACGTACTTTTCTCAGAGTACATTTTAACAAATCTGTGTTTAGTTAGTGCCATGTTCACTGTGGGGAAACAACATTGGATAAGCTTAGGTCCTTGCCCTCTGGAGCTTGTTTTATAACCACAATGCCAGGCAGAGGATTGATGCCATAGTGGGAATGTGAACGACTGGCTATGGATCATGATACTTGTGCAGTTTGGCCAACAACTTAATTTACCGATGCTTTCAGCTCCCTTCCACTAAGAGGTATATATTTGGATGCCCGAAAACTTGCCACCATGTCCAGAGGGTCACAGGAGGGAGACTACTGGGAAATAGGATGGGGAGTTTTCAAAGCAAATTGATGAGCTGATCCTCACTGAACCTCCTCAGAAGAAGGAGTTGGCTGCAGCGCCCCAAAGATGCTGTGATGGCTGAGTTGTGCTCAGCTTTGTGGATGGAAGTTCAGCATGGCCATGAACTTTACACACATTATTTCAGCAAGCTGCACTCAACTGCAAACCAAGCCAATGCAGCAACGAAGAGGGCACATCAGGTAGGGATTGTCAGCAGCCGCGTGTCACTGAGACAGTGACTTACCCATGGAGGGAATTTGCTTTCCTCACTTAACAGGGAGTCCTGAAGCATGCAGTCAAGGGCTGGTGGAATACTCTAAGAAGTCCTCCAGCGGTGCCTGGGTGGCTCAGTCGGTTAGGCATCTAGTTCTTGATTTCCGTTCAGGTCATGATCCCAGGGTCTGAGGTCAAGCCCCACATTGGGCTCTGCTCTCAGCATGGAGTCTGCTTGGGATTCTCTCTCTCTCCCTCTCCCTCTGTCCCCTCCTCCAGCTTGTGCACATACTCTCTCTCTCTAAATAAATCTTGAAAAAAAAAAATAAGTCCTTCCAAGGACCTTCCACTTCTTTCTGCCTCCATTTTGATCTCCTGGCTCCACTCTCTCCTCCCTGGGCCACTGCTACTACCTGCTAACTAGCCCACCCTCTTCCCTCCTGATCCACTGTCCATACACTAACCAGAGCAATAGTCTTAGAGTTTTAGTTGTATCAAGCCATTTCGTTTTCTGCTATAAATTTCTTTAATGACTTCCCATTGCCCTTAGGATAAAATGAAAAACCATTAAAGTGGCTGCTAGAACCCCTGTTGATCTCAGTACCTCTCTCCCCAGTCTGCTCCCAGTGCTTGACCCCCTTTCTTGCAGTGACCCGTCCACTTTGGTCTTCCCTCTTTCTCTTAAATGTCTTCAGCACTTTTTCACCTCAGATCCTTCACACATGTAGCTCCTTGAGTTTTCCCTCACTTCTACTTGTCCCTCAGGACTTAAATGCCATATTCTTAGACATCAGAAGCAAGTGAGACTATCAGGTAGCACGACTTACTCAGCACCAATCTGTTGTAATGACGTGCCTATTTGTGTAGCTACATGTTTGCAATCTAACCTCGGCCTCTAGACTCCAAGCTTCATGAAGGGTGCCCTCTCCGGTGCTTGGATGCTCAACAGGTATTTGTCAAATGAAATGATTGCATCTGGCTGCCTCAGGGAATGGCCCATACTACAGTATGGAATAAATATGGAAGGAGAACCAGGGCTAAGGCCAGAAAGACAGCTTCCTGTCCACCCCACTCAGGGTTGTCAGCACAGACCCCTTGGAGCCAAGAGGGGTATCCAGAGGGGAAAAGGAAAAGACAGACAGTAGCTGATTTGCTTTAGAGAACGACACCCGTTTCTAATTTAAACTGTAAATAAGGAATGGAACAGACATATGTTGTACACAGAGTAAGAAACATATGGAACAAGTTACCAAGAAAAGCTGTGGAAGCTGAAGATTAATGGGGCCGAAGTGACCCATTGGTAGAGGAGAGGGCATGGGTGCTGGGGAAAGTCAGAGAGAATGGGAGGGCTGGGTGCCCTGTCCCACGGGTTCCCTTCCCTTTGCTCGTCCCCCTTGGCCACCCCAACTTCACTCCCTGAAGCCATCCCACTTTCAGAGGCTACCCCTGATGGCCCCACTGGAATTTCCCATGGAAGCCTCCCATGGGAAGAATGTTGCTTGAAGGTAGAGGAGGCTTGTCCTTGAGTGGCTTTGGCAGGGCACCACACCTGTTTAGTCTCACCAGCTGGAGAGAACAATGGGGCAGAGGGAAATTAAGGAGGGGGTGTCCACATCTCCCCAACCATGCCCCAGCAGTACCACTGCCTCCTTGCAACCTGCCCTCTGCCTCTCACCTACTACCCCAACTCCACAACCTTCAATCATGACCAGGGTGCTAACAACTAAAATTCAAGTAAAAACCAAGCCCCCATACCTCAAGGGACTATCCACTTCCATCATAGCAGATAATATTAAGAAAAGCTATTATAACGTTATTTGGATTCTCAAACCTTTATTGCACTGAGTACAAAGTGACTTTTTAAATTGTTGAATTGAGAATCATTTGTTTGTCTTGGTATCATTCACTCATTCAGCAAAATTTTTTTGAGCTACCTGCAGGGTGCTGGGCATTGTCCTAGACAGTGGGGACATGGATGTGAACCAGTTCCATGTCCTCATGAAGCTCTCATTTTAGTGGGAGACACAGGCCATACATAAACAGATATCTATGCATGATTATGTCAGGTGGTGATAAATACTACGGAGAAAAGGAAGTAAATAGATTGAAAGGATAGAGAGGCATACTAATTTAAATAGGAAGGTCATCAAACACTCTTCTGAGCAGGTGATATCTAAGCAGAGATCAGAATAACAAGACACGCAAACATCAGGAAGAAGTGCATTCCAGGCATTGGGGCCAGCAAGTGCAAAGGTCCTGAGGTAGGAACAACCTTGATGTGCTTGAACAATAAGGGGGCCAGTGTGGTTGGAGTGACTGTGGCAAGAAGGCGAGTGTAGGAGAAGAGGTGGAGTGTTTACCTGGGCATCTTGTATGGGGTGTGTGTGTGTGTGTGTGTGTGTGTGTGTGTCTATATATCCATATCTGTATCTATATTTAAATTATATCATTATTTTTATATCTAAATAATATGCTACCTCCAGATAGTATTTTAAGGCGAGCTGTTTAATACTATTTTACAATAAACACATAGTCTATGACCTAGCTACCATTACCATTTACTAGGCAGGGAAACTAAGACATAGAAACCCAAGACCATAGTCAGAGTCAGGGTCTGAGGTGACAATGGAAGGCAGATGTTTCAAATCCACTGAGCTTGCCTCTTTCTCTTTCACTTGTGCTTTAAGTTTGCACCACTTGCCCTAATCCACCTGGTGGCATGGCCAGCTTTGTAAGCCAGTGACAGCAATCATTAGTCACTTTCTCTAAGCCCTGTTCACGAGGAAATCCCTTCTTCCCTGATCCAGAGAGGTCAACAAGGACCTAATTGCACCACCACTTGGATTTAGGAACTGAAGTAAGGTCTGACTGTGTGGGTCTCCCACCCCTTTCTTTCAGTGCAAGAAGGAAGAGGCAGTAGTCTTCAGTAGCACAGATGCATTCCTGAGTTTCTCACAGCTTGGAATCTCTAGGATGCTTAGTTATAGCCCCATTGGCATTCAGCCTTAAGACTGATGCTAATGGTCCCTGTATGTTTCTCTCTGTCAGTACATGAGCAGGGGGCACCTCTATGTTACTACCTTGTTTTTCCTGATTATTTCCCAATATTCCACCAGCTATATGGTCACATCACTGCCGAGGCACCCTTTGACTCCTGAAACAACTTGAGTTTCCTTTAAGGAAGAAAGCTGCCCTGTGGTATCCCAAGGGGAGAAGAGAAAAGATTTCATAACACTGAAGTCCTTAATGATGGTCCCTTAGCATTCCTTCTGCATCTCCCTTCCTGTCTCTATCCCTTCATCAACCCCTACAACCATTTTTCTGCAAATTCTGTCCCAAGGTCTCTCTCCCCAGATATTACATTTTGTTGATATCAGAACATCTATTTAGGTAGAGATCATTGGCATTTAAGATACTATATTTACTGGTTAATATCTACTTGAATCCACTTATGGAAATAGCTTCATGAAACATATAAAGGTCTTTAAGTACCACTATCTACTCTGTGAACACAGACTCAGGGAAAACAATTCCCTCCAGCCCAGATTTGTCTTTTGAGATGAAGACAAGAATGCTCCAGAGAAGGGCAAGGTTTATACAAAACAAAAAAGCCACTGCAAATTAACTCAAAACTTCAGGAAAGACGGGGGTGATTCCCGACTCAAAGAAATTTTAAGCAATCTGCCCCTTTCCAATGCTGGTGTGTCCTCTGCTTCTCCAAGGGTTCAATGTCCTCAGATCCCCCGCTTTTGAACCCTTGTTCCTCCCCCATCTTCTGAATCCCCCTAAATGGCACCACCATCCCCACCAACCACCACTATCTTTGTTCAAAGCTAAAATCCTAAGAGTCATCTTGGATTCCTTATTTCCCCTTGTCCTCCACATCCAGTCATCACCAGGTTCTTTTATCTCTGACTGCAAAATATACCCTGAATGCACCCCCTGCCCGTTTCCACCACAGCCACGTAGATTTACGCCACCGCATGCTTTCACCAAAGCCTCCTCTGAGCGTTCAGTTCCACCCCAAGAGCTGTCCCGACTCAGTGGGGAATCTACCTGAGCTCCTCTCATGTTAGCCTGGGCTGCCTCATGTTAAGGGCATCACCTGAAGACAACCTAACCCTGACCCCCAAAACTCCATGGTTTCAGTGGCCTGTCCCTGCTGCCTCTGCCTCACAGGAGCGACTCACCGAATGACCTCCCTTTTTGCCCCAGGGGCCAGATCTTACCTTTGCCCCTCACTGTAACTAGATTTGAACGAAACAATGCTGGAACAGTCAAATAACTAAAAGTATATGCTCAGGTGGTTACTTGTTTATGGTCCATACTTGGTAAAACTTCCAGAAGACAGGAACACAGATTTTTTGAGAAACGTGTGAAAGGCTTTTTACCCATTTGCTAAACACTTTAATGGTCACTTCATTGCTTCTTTAAATTAAATCACTAAAGTTGCACCATTATTGTAAAGTGGGAAAAGTGGTTACCCCTGGAGGGAAAAATTAGGTTCAGCAGAAGAGGAACCCAGAGTGATCTTTATAAAGTAAAGCACTGCAGAGAGACAATGGCAACTAATAGCATGTGGGAAGCCCTGCACATCCACACATCTGAGGCTCACACCAGACATGAACCGTGAGCCTCACGGGTCAGACTCTTAACGATCTCTACCAATGAAAACTCAGCCAATCAGAACTGGCCTCATTTTGATAGTTATCCTCTTGGGGTCTTCAGAAATTACAATCGGGCTTGCTTTGCATTTATATCACCCAAGTCCTGGTCAGGAAAACTGGGAGCTGGGCAGTGGGGAGGGGGGCGGAGTTTATTTACCTGAAGGGAAACAGGCTAAGATGTGGTCTGACACCATGTTCGAGTGATGAGGCGGTATCACCAGGGGAATAATGCTTGGCTGCTCATCACCAAGAGCAGGTCAAGTAAAGGTGAAGGTGAATTGTGGCATGAGGATCTCATGCTTGATATAATTGCTTTTTGACGTTAATGGCCAATAGGTCATTAATTGCTTGAATGTTCAGATGGGGGTGGCTGTGAAGTCCCCTTCTCTCTATACCTCTGATGCCCTATATTAAGATCCCCAGGGGGGCTTTTCCAGGTGTCCCCCTGATTTAAAAACTCGGGCCTTCAGCTGAGGGAAAAGGAGCGCTGGGTAGCCCAGCACCATATCTGACGGAAGGATTAGAGTCTTGCTCTAATAATAAACCTGCCCCACGGTAACCACCACCACCCTAGGTCCTTCTCCTCCTTGGTCTGTGGGGGGGAGAGAATGGGGGAGGGGAGTGAGCAAGAGCAGTGGGACTATTGGCCTGGGGCCATTGAAATGTTCTTGTAGAGGGGTCATCTCTTTCCTTTCTCTTCTCTCTGCTCTCCCCATCCTCAACCTGAACTCAAGGAAAGGCCTTCAAGAGAATTCTTTCCATAAAGGCTGGGGGTGCCTTAAGAAGGGAAGACTGGGACCTCATTCTGCATTTGGGCCTCTCTTTGGGCAGCAGACTGTGTGCACTGCAAGGAAAAGGGGAAAGACAGCAGAGCTGAAAGGGGCAGCAGGAGAGCCTACTCCCCCAGCACTGGGAAGGGCAAAGCTGTGTGGGTGTCTCAGGAGTTAGTGGGCACTATGGGAAGTGTCTACGTTTGAGCCTTCTGGTCTGTACCCTGGCTGCTCCTAGGGTGACACCTGACCCCTGGAAGTGTTAGCAGAAAGCAGTAATGGTAAAGCAGAGGATGACAACAGAGATGTAAAGAGAGGTTTGCCCTTTATCCTCAATCCCTCCTCTCAGACCCTAACCTTGTAGGAACTGGAGACAAGATGAGAAGGGAGAAGTCTAGCCTGTGATGCTGGATGGAGAAGCTTTGAATCTGATAGTAGAAGGACAGTACAAACTGGATGCAACTGGTTTTATAGCTGAAGGTGAACAGAAACTCTTGGAATCTATCCAAGATGCTCTCTTTTTAAAAAGATTTTATTTATTTATGAGGGAGAGAGAGAGAGAACAAGCGCATGAGCAGGGCAGGGGAGGGGCGAAGGGATCTAGAGAAGCAGGCTCCCTGCTTAGCTAGGAGACTGGCACAGGACTCAATCCCAGGACCCCAGGATCCATGACCTGAGCTGAAGGCAGATGCCTAACCAACTGAGCCACCCAGGTGCGGCTATCCAAGATGCTCTTATGTGCTGGGAAATAATTGGCCTCAAAAGCATTGTGATGCATACCACTCCACACCTATTAGGATGGCGAAAATCCATAATGCTGACAACACCAAATGTTGGCACAGATGTGGAGCAACAGGACCTCTCATTCATTGCTGGAGGGGATGCAGAATGGTACAGCCGCGTAAGAATGCAGTTTGGTGGTTTCTGACAAAACTGAACATGCTCTTACCATATGATCCAGCAATTGTGTGTCTTGGTATTTAGCAAATGAGTTGAAAACATGTCCACACAAAAATCTGCATCTGGATGCTAACAGAAAATGTATTCATAACTGCCAAAACTTGAAAGCGACTTGAAGATGTCCCTCAGTAGGTGAATGGGTAAATCACCTGTGGTCCATCCAGACAGCAGAACATTATTCAGCATTAAAAAGAAACAAGCTACCAAACCATAGAAAGACATGGAGGAACTTTAAATGTATATTAGTAGGTAAAAGAAGCCAGTCTGTAAAGGTTACATGCTATATGACTCCATCTATATGACAGTCTGGAAAAGGCAAAACTATGGACATAATAAAAGATTGAGAGTCTGGGTTGCAAGGGGCTCAGGGAAAGGAAGGATGAGTAGGCAGAGCAGAGAGGATTTCTGGGACAGTGAAACTACTCTATTATAATCGTGGCTACATGTCATTATACACTTATCAATATGCACCACCAAGAGTGAACCTTACGGAAGCTTTGAACTTTGGGTGACAATGCATCGATGTAGGACCATGATTAGAACAAATGTACCATTCTGGTGGGAGACAGTAGTGGGGTAGGCTGTGCATGGGTGGGGCACAGAGGATATGTGGGAATTCTCTACTTTCTGCTCAGTTTTTCTCTGAACCTAATGCTCCTCTAAAACATAAAATCTACTTTTTTTAAAGCGTCACATTGAGGGCATGGGCTATGGCAGTGCCTGAGGCTCCATCGCTTGGTTTCTCTCTGTACCATTCAAAAGTTCAGGAAAGGAGGTTGCTGGTCCTGCCCCAACCTTACTATGATCCCCTGGCATTCACGGGACTGTTCTGGGTGGGTGCTGTTCTGTAGAAACTGAGAGCTGAGCAGCAGGTGCAGAATTGTGGCTTAGAGGAAAGTGACAGAGAATACAGCTGGATGGACGCTGGCATGGGTAGCCTGCCTTCCCATGCCTCAGGGTGGAAGTCAGTGTGGCCGGAAGTCCATTCTCAACAGGAAACAGAGAACAATGCTTCTCGGGAGTCTCCGAAATGGGGACATTGTGAAGGCTTGGGAAGGAGGCCAAGAGAATATGGGACCGAACCATTCTTACCAAGATAAAATTAAGTTTACAGTAGAATGTACGCACTGTTTCTTCCACATATGACTTTAAAAACTTTTTTTAATTTTGATAACTTGATACCTAAACTTGCCGGGAGGATTACAAGAATGTTGGGCATATCAGGATAGCAGTGGTGCAAGCTAGAATAAATAAAGATGAAGAAGTAAAGGATATTAATGAGAAGCATCTTTAATTATTACAATTTGTGTCTTAATGGGCGGATAATGTTGGCTGTATCATAGCTAAAGATATTAGAATGATATTAGTCATAATAGTTCTTCCTTAAGGATATTAGACTCTTAATAGGAAGTACAAAAAGAGCTTTTACAGCTTATTGATGGGGACGATTCACAATTGAAAACAGTGAATATCTAATGATCATTCTGACAGGCTTCTATAGGCTTGGGCAGTCGTAGAAGGGAAAACTTCAGTGTCGGGTGATCAGAGGGTGTTCAGAGGAAAAGGGATAAAACAAAAGGCTAAAATGGACTTCACGGCTGGCTGGGTGGTCAACCTTGTCCTCGGACATGTATAAGTGACTGGGTTTTCTTAGGTGAACCAGGAAGAGGGTCCCCTGGAGATACTCGAGAAAAGTGTGTGGAAGACAGACTGAAAAGGTCTGGAGACAAGAGGGAAGAGTTTCTTTGGCTGAAAGAAAGGAAAGGCTGTTTGGGGTTTCAAGAAAAGGGACTGACAACTTCCACCACAGATGAGGATCAATTTGGGGCAAACTTCCATGCACTGGGGCTTCACTAAAATGACATCACGTGAATCTGGATTACAGAACCATGTTGGGTGACACTGCATCATGTATAAATGAGGTGTTTCCAGTAGCAAATTCCTTTTCTTTCCAGAATGGATTCACCTGATACCAAATTCTAAGAAATAAGAATGGTGGCAGATGGGAGAGTTTCTCCGTGCAGCAGAGCCTGAGGCCAAGGCTTCTATTTTCTCAGGAAGTTCCATGTGACTGACGGCATGCTCACAGGCTCCTTCCGGGAGCCTACAGGAAGTACTGGGTCTCAAGAGAGTCTGATTGAAGAGAAGAATGGAGAATAGCTTTTCTACAGTTGCCTTTCCCCTATTGCTCAAGGATTCCAGCACTGGGTGTTGGCTTCTCTGCACTTCTCAGTCAAGCACACATGGGTATCAGAGTGAGTCTAATGGAGTTTCTTACTTCAGCATCAAGAGGCAGGCAGGAGGCCATGATGTGAGAGGTACACAACATGGGCAAGATGGAGGTGCTGTGGGGTCAGTGGGAAACCCACACAGGAGCTGGAGCAGAACAAATAGCCAGTGGTCCCAAAGACAGGTAAAATCAAGAGGATCTGAAGCAGTGCATGAGAAGTATCTGCCCCAGGAAGGGGATTAGGCAGCAAGACCCTACTACCTTTCCTTTCTTCTGCATTCCACTAGGACTGGATCCAAATTTCCCTACCCTTATTTTCAGACCCATCATTACCTAAGCAACCTCAGTTTCCCTCAACCTCGTCCCCAAATTGCTTTGCTGAATATAGAATCAACCTCCATGTCAGGCTGACTTGGTGTCCCTTTGCTGACCACCCAGCCTCCACCTTATGCCTAAAGTACCTCTTCTTTTTCTTCTGCCCCAGGGGTGTACCCACCATGTACCCCCAGCTCACAGCTTAAAACTCACAGCACTGGAGCTTCTCCACACAGTCCTTTTTCTGGCACAGGGATTTTGCTTAATCTCCATTCCACTTATCACTCTGGTTGCCTTACTTGTCCCCTAGGCTTCCAGAGATACGTGTATCTGTGCCTCTAAACACAAGCTCAGTCCTTGGGACCCTGTCCCACAGGACAGATACTTTTGTAGTCAATTCTTACTTGACAGGATTTGGGGATATCTGTGTATAAAACTCCTCATTTCTGGGTCCATCCACTTTAAGAGGCATTTAGCATCCTCTTGACCCCTAGCCTGGACTGGAGATTTCTTTAAATCTCAGACACTAATTTTGCCCCTGGGTTACTTTCCTACAACTAGCTGGACTTGCTACCATAGTGTCCAAGCCTAAAACCTGGCACCTGCCTGCCCTACACCCACCCTGCCTGGCTGCTACATCTTCTCTGTGAATCCTATATACTAGGATCAATCACAAGTCAACAGTTGATAGAAACTTCATCCTTAGTTGGCTTCCTGCATAGTTGTTCGAGACTCTTACTGTGCACATGCTCTCAGCTTCATGGCCAGATAGAGACAGGAATACAGACATATGTTACTAATCGCTGGACAGAATGTGGACAAAGCCCCAGTAGATTCTACACGTGGGCAAAACCGGGCTCCCCAGCCAGGAAAGAGCCACAGAGAGGAAGGGGGTTAATCAGCAAGGGTACTAGAAAATCAGCCCGATCACAGAGCACCTGCTGTGATCTGGCACTCCCTTGGTAGGGGACAGGCTATTGCCTGGTACTCTCTCTTTTTCTCTCTCTCTAGACCTCTTCTCTACTCTGAACTTCCTTCCATTTTCTCTTCCATATAATACCATGATTTCGATGACAGTTTGGTATTTAAAGAACTGCCAATGGTAGCAGTTACTGACCTAGAATAGAGCCCTAGTTCTCTGCCTCTGAATCCAGAGCTGGCTACCCTCCACCTCATGGTGTCCTGGCAGCAGCCTATGTCCTCTCCTGGAAATCACACGGTGAGGGCAGAGTCTGGGGCCCCAGTGCAAGGTCTCTCTCCTTCAGTCAGGTGTGGTCAGGAGATAGACCGATGGGGGAAATAACTCCACTTCCCAGCTGCAAAGCTGAGCTTTAAATGACTTGCCTCTGGGCATCTGGGTTCTGCCCACTAGCCCACAGACACCTGGGGCAGAACTGCTATCTTGCTTTAGCTGTTCCTCTGGTGAGACTCCCTAAAACTTTCTTTGGCAAGCTTGCTGGAATGAGAAACCATGATGGCGGGTCATTGCTGAGTCATCGCGGCAACGTCTTCATGCTGCATTAGTAAATTTTGAGTGCTTAATAAGTGACATAAATGGGAAGGGGTTTACATCTTTAGAAATGCTTTTTCCCAAGGTTAATATTTCATGCTAAATCTCTGCACTCTTTTGACATTTTTATGACCTGTGTACAGCAGTCTCATATGTTCGCAATAATGTCCAAATTGAAAGAGTATGATGATCACTTTGCTGCTCTTTGTTAAGTCAGTTTTAAGCATCTTGTTCCATTTGGGACTTATGTCCAATCAGATATTTTCCTTTTAAAACTCTGCCTCCCTATTTTCCCAGGATTGTAATATTTGGAAAGACAAGAAACTGTTGACTTTTCTGGGGATCTCAAGTGTCCATGTGTTTCTTGTCCCCTCTTAAAGGCTAATTACCTTTAGACAAGTGAATGTGATCTATTGAAATAAAAAAAAACTCTACGAGTCTGGAATGGTTACCCGAAATTTGGATCTGGTCTCGAGTTTTTGTTTAGTTGGCTAGATAAAGGGGGTATGTCCCAGGGTGGGAAACGTAACCAACACATGTTCCAGGCCATATGCTGGTTCTTCACATACATTAATTTACTTAGTTTCTTGCAACAACGCAGCAAGCAAGGCTTTACAATGTCTAAATTTCAGATAAAGAACCTGGGGACTCAGAGAGGATAAATGACTGTCCCAGTGTGTGGCCGAGCCAGTCCCGCAGTGCCCTGACTCCCAGGCCAGAATCAGCTCCAATTTGCTGGGATTATCATCATGTTTTGGATTCAGATCAGAACCTACAGAAGTCAAACATACTCTTCACTTGGGCACTTGGGATTCCATGGGACACAGCAAGATTCATCAACTACCCCATGCAAAAAAAAAAAGGTGGGGACAAATAGGGATCTTTCCTCAAATTCCACCAATATTGTAATTATTCTGGGGGAAAACCCCAACAACAACAGTATGTAGTCATTCTTCGTAAAAATGTGGCCCTGTACAGTGTGATTCTTTCTGAAGCCCAGCAGGCTTTTCTACAAGGCACGCTAGCCAGAGACCCGGACGGCCTGCATTCTGATACGAATCTAATTTTTCCAAGACTTGTCTGTTTCTAAGGACTCACATGGAGTTTATAATTCACTTTGCTATTTTTAAAATGGTCTAAGGATTACCCTCTAAGCCCTGAGCACAATATGGCCATTTCTTCGGGAAAATTCTACCCCTCCGTTTGGAGCATGTTCTGTGCCTTACAGTTGGGGCTCTGCGCAGATCCATCCCTGCTGCCCATTAGTGATTCGTCTGGGTCTAATTTAGGCCACAACACACATCGAGCAGGAACTCTGTAATTCCATGTTCTCTTCAATGTTCAGCAGATTTTGTTCACTCAACAAATGTTAAATGCCAGTAATAACTAACACCTTCTCTCTCTAAATAAAGCACTATTTTGAGACAGCATATACATGACCATTCTGATTTCATCTTTTATTTAGAGAGTAGGAAAAAAGAAAAGAAAAGAAAAAGCCACACAAAGATTCTGTCAGCAGAGCCTGTATTTCAAAGTCTAAAACTGGGTCATGGAGATGGGCTAGAGGCTAGGGGATGCTGAAGAGCTTGGAAGCCCTGAAAGAATCCGGGGATGGTAGTAATAAAAAGTGTCTTCTGCAAGCCTTCAAGGAGAAGACAGAGCAGGAGGCTGGAAAGAGCCCTGGGTATGCGACTTGCTGCCGAGGGGTGGTCTGGGCTCGGCCACCACTGTTGATGCCAAGGCATGTGGCGCTCAGGGGTCAAAGCAGATGCTGCCTGAGAAACGCCTGTTGATTCACTTAAATTATTCATTCGCTGAGCACATATTTATCTGGTGCCTACTCTGTATTCCACATGGGGAAAATCACGGAGAACATGGCCCTCGCCCTCACGGAATTGAGGTTGGGGAAGATATTAAATCAAAGGATCTCAAAATAAATATGGAATTTAAGTGCATACATGCTGTGGAGGAGAGATTGATGATGCAGAGAAATAAGAGAGAAATTCAAAACACCTAGCAGGCCCTGACCAACTGCACCTACGTTGGTCTTGGTGCCTGAAGGCTCCACGCTGTTCCTGGAGGCCACTTTTTAGTGGCTGAAGGAAGCAGACTCAGGGTGGTGGCTGTCTACCAACTTGTGTGGAAATCTTTCAAGTTTTGCAACCAGTGTTCTGGCTGAACATTGGCATTGCATAAGAGCTTATAATAGAGGGATTTGCTCTGGGCTGGAAGGCTGGTAAAAGGTTTCATGTAGGGGTAATATGTGAGCCAAGACCCGAAGAATAAGTAAGAATTAACTAGGTGAAGACAGAACTTATTTTTAGGCGCCTTGAGCAGAGAGCCTTCAAAGGCCCAATGGTAGGAGGGAACAAAATGTGTTTGAGAAGCTTAAAGAAGTCCAGCGTGACAAGAGTGCATTAAGCAAAGGCTGTGTAACAGGGGATGAGGTGAGGGTATTGCATGTGAACCAGAACACGCAGGATTGTGTAGATTTCATTTATTTTCTTATGAACAATGGGAAGCCATTAAAGATTTTCAGCCGAGAAAGGCATGGCCAGGTATGCCTTTTATAAAAGCACTCTCAGGCTGCTGGGGGAGCATCTGGAAGGCTGCTGTGTCCATTCCAGGGAGAGGATGGTGGCTCAGACTAGGACTGGTGATAAGAGTGGAGAGAGCATATTGCTTCTTGCTTGCCAGATTGCTAGATGACGGTCATTTGCTGAGCTAGGACACACTTGAATAGGCCTGGGACATGTTGGGGATGGGAGCCAAGAGAGAGACTCTTGGAAGAGAGAGAGGCTGAGGGTGTTGCCACAGGGGAGCCTCTGTGGTAACCCATAGGAAACCAGGGTGCAGGGGAGGGTTCTGGACAGAGCACTAGGTGGGGCCTTGAGAAATTCCAATAGCTAATGGCTGGCCCTGTGAAAGGGGGGTAAGAAAGCATGACCAGCAGGGACAGGGATCAAAGAAGCCAAGGAAGGAAAACACTTCAAGAAAAAGGGAATGGAAAAAAAAAAAGAAAAAGAAAAAGGGAGTGGACAACAATCGTCAAATGAAATGAAGCCTGAAAATGCCCATTGGCTTGATCTCCAGAGAGATTTCCCTGAAGGGTTCATGAGAGTAGCTCTATTTTTCATTCAACTCTTCACTTGGAACTGACTGCAGACTCACAAGTGATTGTGTAGTACAGAGAGTTCCCACGTATCATCACCCTGCTTCCCCCAGTGGTAACATCTTACACAGCCGTCATGTCACAGCCAGGACCCTGACACTGGTGCGGGACGGGAGACTCCCCGGCAGACCTTCATCAGATAACAGCAGGAGCTGCTGTGGTGAGGTATTGGGATCAGAAGTCAAATCGGAGTGGTGGGAAAGAAGAGACAGAGGCTGTGTAGACAGTAAATACTGTATTCTGCTCAGCACTAGGCACGATGTCAGGTACTGGGTGCAGGGTGGGGAGTCCTGCGGAAACATTCGCATCCACAGGTTCAAGACAAGAAATAAGGGGAATAGGAAGCTGAGGGTAGAAATCTATCTCTGGCAGTGGGCATCAACGTCAGAGGCCACAGTGGACCTGGGAGCAGGATTTCTAGTGGTGAGTCCTTGGGAACGAGCCCCTGGTGGTGGCAGAAGGAAGCTCACTCAGGTTGTGGCAGAAGCATCAAGGCTTTTCCTTCAAGACAGATTTTCTGGGCAGTTGGTCATAGCAATACCTCTCAGAGTTTACAAACTGTTAAGAGCGGAGAATCTTTCTACACCTGAGTCCCAGACATTTTACAGCTATTCCATTTTCTAACTGAACATTAGGAGGAACTTTAGCTGGTGGGTTCGAGGGATGAATTCCTAACAAGCCCATTTCACAGATGAACACACGGAACCCCAGGCTCCAAGGGAGCTCACATCACCCAACCACGTAGGGCAAAGTCCTCCCCGGATCTCAGAATTCTGGTGTTTGACGTTTCTATTCCATTGCCTCTTAGAGTACCTTACTTTGCGGGTTGCTCTGGGTCTCCAGAAACAGATTCTATTGAGTTGTGCAATTAATTAGCCACTGCTTCCTATGAAAGTTTGGTCATTTTCTTCTTCCCGATATCACCCAAGTTGGCCATCCCCAGATATCCAAAAGCCAAAAATATCATAGGAGGACATGTTTTGTTCTTGTCTCTCATTCTAGTTGATAGATGACCAAGAATCAGAAAAATAATTAAGTATTCGAAACCTTGCAGTAGATTTGACTAATGTCGAACATTCCAACTCCTGCTCTACTAGGGTCATTCCTGAAGCTCTGTTTTCCAAAGGGAGGCCAAGGAGAGCGGGTCAAAGGAGGAGAAGCAGGTGGAAGCTGGCAGCAGGACCCGGGTGCCCATGGGGCTGGGGCTCGTTTGGCCTCATTCAGACGGGTGTGTAGGGAGGTTCCCCTCGCCCGCCTCATTCCATCTCCACGGGAAGACAGAGTGCAGCACTGGCTGCTCCTGGGGGAGAAGCTGTAAGAAAGCTCTGGTCCTGCATACTTAATTGGCCTACTTTAATGACTCTTCATCCCCTGCCTCCAACTGCAACAATCCCCTCTTCCGAAATCGCCTGCTCCTAGCGGAGGAGGCTCGCTGCCATGGCAACCAAGCCTTCAAATGCTGGGAAAACTCACCACAGAGATGTGGGGAGAAAAATTCCACTGGTGCATTTCCAAAGAAGAAGGGCTTAAGGGCGGGGGAGGGAGAGCAAGGGTTTGGGGGAATGATGTGGCTGGAGATGGGGAGCTTCCCTGGCTGAGGGCAGGGGGGGTCACTACACAAACGTGCCTGCAGACACAAAAGCCCACACACAGAGAGAGGACCAGTGGAGCCTGGCACTGGGAGATCCAGCTACACATGCTGATGTTCATGTCACCTCGTCCATGGGGTGCCCCACACAAAAGAGGGAGGATAGAAACAGGTCCGCAATGGCCTGTCTCATGAATCAAATACTCCCTCCCTAGCCAGTGAAACACAGTACCGAGGTTGAGTGTGCTCTCATCCACATGTGGCCTTGGTCACTGGGAGCTTCTGTTAGTGCTCTGACTCTGCTAGAGAATCCTATTCGAAACGCGATTATATCTCCTTTGAAAAGAGAGAAATACGTCGATACAAGGTGCGTGCTCTCCTGAGTTGCTGTAAGAGAGGGAGTATCCACTGAGGTGCGTTTGCTTGGAGCCACCCGCTCCCACCCGATGTGACCCAGGACTTCTGCTGTTGCTGTGGGGACAGACACTGGGCCAGCCACGCTTGGCACCTCCATGTCCTCTTTAGCAGGACGGCAAAGCAGCAGATGGGGTGTTTGGGGGTCCCCTCTAATTCTGGGGCACCCCTTAGCATTGTCTGAAGCTCTGTCCCATCTGAAGTGCTTTGATTCATCCCCCCCTGTTCTATAGAGCTCCCTTTCACAGCCTTTTCTTCCTGTTTCTAAAGCAAGGCAGTGCCTTTTGCGTCATGAGCCCAGAGCATCATTTCTGAAACACCCCAGTGTTAAGTGGCTGGCACACATTAATGTCGAAAGGGGTGTTTAGTTCCCAAAACCAAAGCAAACACACACACAAATGTTCTCTTTGGGACCAACGTGGGAGAGAGTTTCTAAAGGCCGACCACAAGCTGATTGTGTTTCTGACAGTCCCCTTCTCTCAAAGGAATGAGCAAATTCTGCCATGCCTTTATCCGTGCCTGACAACTCCCAGAAACAAGCCAGGGCTGGGAGCTTGCCTCGGATCCAAGTCAGCAAACCCTGAGAGCAGGAGGCGGCCCGCACTTGGAGAATGAAGCTTTGGAAGCCACACAAAACCTGGAGGCACTTCATTCCCAGTCCGGGTGAACGATGCAGAGAAAAGCCTTATTTGGTCATATTAAATAAGATACACACGGTCACATTCACCTTTGTCCTGCTGATGTCATTTTTGACACAAAGACTTTGTAACATGCTTGACTCCCAAGCCCCAGCTTTTCAATGTGACATTTGATGAATCTTTCGTTCATTTCTTTTCAACAAATATTTATTGAACAAACTCTGCGAGATGCAGGGGTAGAATACAAAAGTGACGACCCACCTGTCCTTCTTTAAGAGGGTATTTGGAGATAATGGCCCTCTCTTACATTTGCAGAGGACACTCAGTTCCCAAAGCACTTCACACGCATCATCTAATTTAATCCTCGTGCCCAGCCTGGCAGGGCGGAGATAAGGCTTGTGCTGCCGAGCAAGGAACGAGGGGCAGGAAGCCCTTGACAAAGGATGCCAACAATGTTCTGGGCTGCTATCCTGGCTCTTACCAACTCACTTTGCACCTAGGAAATTTAGGTGCTAAAACTGTATGTTCTCTGGGGACCAAGGCACAAGGCAGTCTGGGTATGAAGAGCCTCTCGGGAGATTAAATAAGTTGGCCTTCAAAGAAATCTTTGAAAGTGAGGACACTTTATTCAGAAAGAAAATTGGCTTTGCTTTCAAAGAAGACTGCAAAGGGGACATTTCAAAGCGATGGCTTAATGGGGTAGAAAAAACACTGGCCAAGGAGTTAGGAGGTTGAGAGCCCGGTGCTACCCTGTGGCTTTTAGAAAATGAGGAAATCGGGCCAGATTATTTCTAAACTGCAGGTCAAAAATTCAGCATGGTTTACCAGGCAGGTTTGCGATCGTATGCGTTATTTGGAAGTTCCTGAAAAAAGATTTGATCAAATGCAGCTTTAGAAGTTATGCAATTGGTTATTACATATAGGTGCCTTTATTTAATTGCCAAGATGGGTTGAATGTCAAGAGCTAAACAGTATTTTCAAGGGCTTGTTATTTTGAGGTCTCCTCTCACATGTACTATAACCTACACAATAGATTATAAGGATGGAAAGCAGAATGTCTGGAACAAAATAGACATTCCATAAATATTTGCTTCATAAATACATGAAGACGTGGATGGATGAATGAATGCGGAAGAGAACAGGATTTTGTAGTGGTGGCAGAGAAGAAAATGCAAAAGGAGATTCTTCTGAGAAGCGTATCAATGTATCTCCTGCCAAAAACAAAAGCCATGTAACCAAGAAACAAAATATTGCCTCGGAGGGAGGTAAGTAGGGGTGGGCAGGTACCTCTGTACAAGAAGTTTTAACTTTAGTACTTGAGTCCTAATACTTTTTTCTTAAGGTTAGTTCGGTGACTTACTATTGCTAAGGAGCCACATTGCCTGTGTTTTCTGATCCTAGATAGCTGCATTTGGAAAATGAGGTTACTCCTATACCAGCTCCAAGACAGCACAATTCCGTGTAGATCCAAGCTTCAGATTCGAATCCAGCTTAGATCAGGGAGATCTGTCATTTCAGCTCATCTTATGTGGTCAAATAAGCCACTTGGGGACCTTCAGCTCCTCAGCATCTTGGCCTGTGGGCTGCTCACTGATGGCATCGCCAAGGTTCTGCCAACCCTGTCTGGGGTGAGGGTGCCTATGTAAGGGTTTTGTGCTTTCTAGAAACCTCTCACCAGTGGAGCCCTGGGCACCAGCCATGGAAGTCTGTCTGTGGCGCCTCCTTTGCCTCTGTTTGCCGGGGCCGTGCTTCCTGGGGAAACGTACTCAGGTCTCTTCTGGACCTTGTCAATTTCTGACCAGCCTTCCAGCTAAAGCTCAGCCTCCTTGGTAGCACTCTATGAAACCCCCAACCCGGGGGAGCATCTAACATTCACTCTTTCTGAAGAAACCACTTATCAGATTAAACTTTTGTGCTGTCATCACCTTATGGATATTCTTTTTCTTTCCCACTAGATTAAAACCCTTCTATATTATAATCATATCACAATATATAAATTTATCAAAGTAACATGCCGTACACCTTAAACTTACACAGTGTTACATGTCACATGCATGCAGTAAAGAAGAAAATAAATTCCTCCTTGTAGAGTGGGAACTGTATTTGGTGCACATCTATGCCCCCACAGTGCCCAGTAGGGGTTGAATAAGCATTTGTTGATTGATGGATAATAAATACATCACGGTAATTATGCTAAGGGAGTCACTGCGGTATTGTAAGGAATCAAATGAGAAATTCACAACTTTGAAGTACAAATAGATAAATATTACATGCAGACCTGAATCATTTAAAAAATAAAATGGAAGTTCAGAAGTTCCACTACTAATATTCTTGTTGTAAAAATAAATTAAAAACTGTATGTTCTGCATCATAAGTGTAATTTAGTAGTGGTGAGCACAGCAATCAAGAAGAATTTATGTAAAGAGGAAAGTGGGAGCAGAATTATTTGCTCACACGGGCCATTGCTTAGTTAAAGCCTCTGCTCGGAAAAATAACTTTTACACTGCTTGACTTAATGTTACTGATTTTTCATTCTTAATGCTTCACTGCCCTTTGATTCCTTAAAAATGAATCATGAGCTTTGAATGTGAGGCTAAGAGGGAGGGATGTAAGGAAAAGGAGAAGGAGGGAGTTTAAGTACTAGAAGAAAGAAAATATGTATTCTCTGCTCTCTCCAAGGACTGAGCGTTAGATTGACATCTCTGCACTGAGTGAACAATACTACTTGCATTATCCAAACTTAAAAAAAGAAAATGGGATGGGGTTTCTTCTCCATTTATTTTATGAAATTGTTTCGCAGTCCATGTGCTGAGTCATCTAAAGGTAGTCCCCGGATCATTGCCTCTTTCAGGCAAACCAGTTATTGACCAGATATTGATGAGAGCCCTCACAATTTATAGCCTGGTGCTTAATTAACATAAAACTGCAATAATGCCCTTCCAGCAGGCTGAACTTCCTAATCATTTCTTTTCACTCTGAATGCAAAATTGGACCCACTTGGAGTCTCAAACCCTCACTCTTTCATATCAAAAGATTTCAAATCTATGATCTCATTTACAGGAGAAAGTGTGATCTTTTTATCCATCATCCTCACCAGAAACAGCACCAGCTCTGACTTCACATTTCCTTAGTGAAATCGCCAGTGTTTCAAAGCCCGATATAAGATGCTCCCTTCTTTTTTTTTTTTAAAGATTCATTTATTTGAGAGAGAGAGAGAATGAGAGACAGAGAGCATGAGAGGGAGGAGGGTCAGAGGGAGAAGCAGACTCCCCGCCGAGCAGGGAGCCCGATGCGGGACTCGATCCCGGAACTCCAGGATCATGACCTGAGCCGAAGGCAGTTGCTTAACCAACTGAGCCACCCAGGCGCCCTAAGATGCTCCCTTCTAACCTCCAGGATACTTCTGCAGGGTTTTTGAATATATCTAAGAATGTCCTGAGTAGAACAGTTCAATTAAAATCACCTCTCTGGGCTTAGTGAATGCAAACAGTGGGATCCCCAATTATGGGCACAAGTTCTCTTTCTCTTCCTCTCTCTCTATCCCTATTTTTGTCTCTTGCTTGCTCGCTCCAATAACTTACCAAATAGTTTCAGTAGATCTAATGGAATTAAGCCTACCGACGGACGAGGTGCATTGATGACCAAGAAGCTCATAGTTATTGCAAGTGGAAGAAATTCTGAAGGAGGCAAAAACAGTTGCAGTGGTGACTGGAGCGTCTCTCCAAAGAATTACTGTCAGACTGAACTGGGGAGGGTTCAAGAACTTCATAATTTGGCTGGAGGGCTGCTTGTCAAGTGGTAGTCATCTCTGGCCTTCAAATAGAGACCAGATAATAACTGTAATTTAACCTGTTCCTGCCTTACAGAGAGCAGCCACCTTTTCAGCTCTGGGGGGGGGGGTGGTGGGGAGGGTGGTTCTGCAAAGAACACAGAGCGCTTCTCTGTGTAATTAAAGCCCCAGCTGCATGGATCCGCTCGTCAGAAATTCAAAGAGTCCGGGAGACCAGTCTCTCTCAGTCTTCCTCGCCCCTCCCACATCCTCTTCTTGTTTCCTCCTCTTTCCCACCCTTTCTGGCTTTATAATTCATCTCTGAAACTGCCACAGAAAAACTGCAAAAACACCGAATAGTCCCACTTCTTAACTAAACGGAGTGCTCCTTGAAGGCCTGTCCTATTTGTCTTGACAGAGAGCCTTCATAGACGTTGGCGGAATTAATGAAAGTTCTCTTTGCCCCCAGTGATGCTGGCAAAAATATTACTTCTATGCAAATGAATCCTGCACCTTAAAATATTCCACCGTATCTCAATGTAAGCTCAACCAATTCAAGGAGGGTAGATATTAATCTTCAGGAAGATACCACCATAACATATATCCACATTTATACCAAACAACTAGCCTAAAGATTAATTAGTGGGTATATATCCCTCTTAATAAGTCAGCTGCTTAGCCAAAAAGGCAGGCTACTCCCAGTTAGATTTTTGGCAGAGGAACGGTGAAGATCTTAGGCTGTGCAGTGAATACTCTGTAGGTTCAGATCTGGGCTTACGGCATTTATTGATTATGTGACTACAGGTAGAGCTTCTTCACCTTTCCAGGAGGGGCCTGTGTACTCACTGACTCATAGGGCAGAGTTTGTGAGTAGCACTCATAACATGCTCAGAGGGGTCCGTCCTCGGTAAGACTCAATAAACATCAGTCACTTCAGCCAGCTGATCATGGCTCTTCCAAATAGAGTTACAGACTACAGAGTTTTGGGGTGCCCGGGTGGCTCAGTCAGTTAAGCACCTGACTTTGGCTCAGGTCATGATCTCAGGGTCCTGGGATCAAGCCCCGTGTCAGGCTCCCTGCTCAGCTGGGAGACTGCTTCTCCCTCTCTCTCTCTCCCTCTGTGATCTCCCTCTCTCTCTCAAATAAATAAATAAAATCTTTAAAAAAATTACAGAGTTTCCAAAAGGGCAACTTTGCTTTGTTTCCATCATGGAAAAGGGACACTAAAATAACATCAAGAGTTTGGTTTATCCCCGGTTAGTAACTCCCTAGGTGCCTGGCTTATCTAAAAATAATCTATCAACAAAGGGCTTGGCTGTTTCTGCGATGACCTTTGCAAGGACAGATAGGTGACTGTTTTAACCTCCTTTTCCTAAGGAGGCACAGTCTTGTACTAGTGGCTTAGTCTAAGGCATGTCTCTGGCAGGCGGGCCAAGTCAGGCTCAGAGCCTAGTGGCAGCAACTCTCCTCTCTCACTGTTTAAGATACTCATACCATTAAAATTCTTCATAAAGCATGTTCTTTCACGTGCTCTCCACCACATCCTGCTGAAAATACAGCCAGAAGACAACAAAAAACGAAGCGGAGAGGCCAAGAGGCTTTCCTGTGGCAATGCAATGAATTAGCGGCATGGAGAAGCCTAAAGCTTAGGTACCTTGTCTTTCAACAAGCTCTTTCCGGTTTACATATGAACTACCTCCTCATGAACTACAGTTGATTTTTTTTAAATCTGAATACGTGCTGTAAACAGTCAAGGTGGTTCTCAGCGAGGGGTCAACAGACCAGCACCAGGGGCTTCACGTGAGAACTTGGAAGAGGTGTACATCCTGGGACCCCACCATAGCCCCACTGAACCAAAACACTGGGGGTGCGGCCAGCCTTCTGTTCTACCAAGGCCTGCAGGTGACTCCCATGTACGTCAAAGTTTGAGAACCGTTGCCCTAGAATAAGGAGGCTAATAATAAATGATCTCATTCAATCCTTACAATAACTCTAAGATATGTAATACTGTTCTCACAGTCTTGGATAGGGAAACTAAGGCTCTAAAGGGACAGTCAACCTTTCTAACATCATGTGGTCGGCAAGAAAAAAACCCTATGTCTGCCTGACTCCAGGGGCCCAGCTTCTAAACCCACTGTCCCACTGCCTCTCAGCAAGTGTTAACTGGCAGAAAGAGTTTTACTAGCAAGGGTTCATTCAATCTGTCTGTAATTCCTGCGCAAATAAGGCTAGCCTTTACTTCACAATAGACTGCTGCATTTAACATGATGGCTATTGTGCTCCCCATTCTCATCATGCAATTTGGCGGATGGGCTGCTAAGATCATTAGTCCTTCGCACTTGACAGTGGAAATCTGAGCTTTTCTAGGGGACGATCATACAGATGCCCAGTTCCAGTGGGACCCAGGCTCACACAGCTTCGGTCACTTTTTATACACTACTCCAAATTTTAAATTGAAGAACACTTTGATCACTGAGTTCTTCAAATGGTTGGTACTTATTTTCAAAGAGAAGAAACAAATGTAACTGACCTCAATTTCCCTAACTAGAATTGGTTCAGTGGTTCAAAGAGAGTCGTTTATAGTCAAACAATTAAAATAATGGTGAAGGCCTGCATTCCCCTGATGGAAGTCTTGACAGCTGTCTTTCAAGATATTTTTCAAAGAACAACAGGTGCTCTGTGGTTTCATCCTGGAAGCTGTGGATGCTGATCCCAGGATGGGGCCTGTGCGTAAGTGGTTGCATATTTCATTTTATGCTGCTTCTCTCTATCAGTCTGACCTTGGGGTCATTAAGTTTTCAAGAAATCATGGGAACAGAACTGATTATAAACTTAAAGGACAGCAATTTGGTATAAGATGCTGGTAAAAGGCAAGTAGGGAGTAATTTTTAAGACTAGAACTACTGGGAGCACTTAAGGGACCTTTATATCTCAGCGCATACATCTGTGAAATGACCACACTTCAACACCTAATTCAGGGGGGTCAGAAGAGGAAGTATGCTTTCCCACTTCCCTACTCAGGCTTCACCCAACCACAGTGGCCTGGATGGGGGTGGGAGGGGGTAGAATGAGACAGGAGAAAGGAAGAATCTACTAGGGCTCTGAGAAAGAAAATCTATGTAATTTGCTCAACCCCATGTTGTCTCTCCCCTCTGATAAACAATTATGTATCATTACATTTTGTACACATATCTTTGTGAAATGGAGTTTGCTACAGGATACAGTCTATCTTTGAAGTGATTTTTAAGTCAAAGCGTACAAATGACTTCCTTTAGACTGAAAGGCCGTGTGAATGTTGAACAGTAGCTATTCCGTGTACCAGAGAGGTGTTAGTTACCCAACGTCTTTATATCCTGCGGCATGTGCACGAAAGAAATTAAATCCCTTGGTTAGTTGTTCCACATGATACCAATCAATCAACTGGATTGATATCCTCTTCCCCCATTGAATTAGCTAATTTCTTGGCTAAGCCAATTTAATTATTTTGGCCACATAGACTTCTCTTCAGACTAATCAATAAAAACCCAAAACTATCATTTTAAAGGTTAAACTGCTAAATGATTCAAAACACAGACATTTTGAAATAAGTTCTCTCTCTAAAACTCCTTCTTTTTTATCCTGTGGACATAATGGCCGAAGTGAAATGCTATTTAAAAAATACAATTATCTCACTTACGAAAAAAAGGGATGCCAGGGTATCATGCTTTCTCAAGTGATTTGAGAAAATAACGAAAAAATCAGCAAGCTCCAATATTTATACAACTTGAAATATAGATTAAATAAACTCTATTTTCTTTCCAAAAGAAAACGGAAAAACAACAGATTAGGAAAAAATATTTGCTTAATTACATATACATGAGTAATTACACACATACACACACCTCCACGTATTTTAAGGGATTATTCACTTAAAAGAAAAAAAAATCAGGACCTCAAAACATAAATATTGAAAGCACAGAGGCAGAGAATCTATGCAAGGAAAATAAGAATGGGTTAGAAAAATTGGACGGTGGTTGATTTTGCCATTTGTCCTTTCCAGCCCTGCCAACGAAGGCATCACCTAAATGCATATAAAAACCTGGCATGTGTATCTGAAGCATTTATTTTGGACTACCGGCTCTCTCACAGTTTGACTCACTAAACCCTGTCTTCATCCTCAAAGGTTCTGCATTTACCTCTACCCTGAGGGGTATTTTCATCATCGCATGCTTTGAGGTTCCATTTTGGACACGCTACCCAAGTTCAACCCGGCATGCCCTGCCTCAGATGTGCGGCCCACATTCAGCCTCTGCCCTTTGTGCTGGCAAGGTGGGTAAAAGACCTCGTTGGCTATTGACTTTCTGCCTTGCCCCGAAGGAAGTCATCAACAGTCAGAGGGACAGAGATCATGCACCAATAACCAAGGGGAACCAGGTTCGCACCCGGGAGGCAGTGTTTTATTTAGGAATTTGCAAAACTTTTAGTTTAATCACCAATCTTCTCAGGGTTGGATGCCACCAAGACACACAGGGATGGGTGGTTAGCAATATTCATATACTGATGGATCCCATGCAATTGTTTTAAAAGCAGGATGACAACATAGATCAAGAGTCGTAATAATGCTCAGATCCTTTGATTCTGTAAGTCCACTACTAGGAGCTTATCCTAAGTCAGTAATTCAAAAAAAGAAAAAAGTCCTACATACAATCATGCTCTCTGCACAGTTATTTAAAATAGTAAGGAAAGGAAAAATTTAGAAGTTCAATAGTAGAAAACAAGTAGGCTAACCTTGGTAGCTCAACCATAAGGAATATTACTTAACCATCAAAAAATGATCATGACACAATGATCATTCAAGAAAAATGTTTATAATAAAAGACCAGGTAAAACTGAATAAGCATCGTAAGATCAAGGTGATCACAACTACATAATGTGTGTGCGCGTGTACATGTACACAGCGTATATACCACAGATGCTCATTTGGAGACTCTGTGTCTGAAAATCCTCCTACTCTCTAAAATTTATTTGTAACCCCCAAATCGATACTCATGGTGCTTTCACAGTCATTCACAGACCTTCGCTGAGCAGGGACAATTTTGAGTCAGATAAGGTGATGCTCTGCCTTCTCGTTTTAGGTCTCACGCTATAAATGAGCATCCTTTTCCCCATCTAATTAGTGCCACATTTTTTTTTTTTTTGCATTTCTTATGGGTTTTGTTGGCGATTTCACTGTTGAAAATGGCCTGCAAGCATAATGTTCAATGCCGTTTAGCATTCCTAAGGGCAAGAAGATATGATGTATCTTACAGAGAAAATATGTGTGTTAGATAAGCTGCCTTCAGGCATGAGATAGAGGGCTGTTGGCTTTGAGCTCAAAGTTAATGAATCCACGGTGTATGTTACATAAAGTGTCTTTAAACAAACACACACATAAAACAAGATTATGCATTGATCAGCTGATGAAAAATGTTGTCACCAGAGGTTCACAAGAACCTAACCCTGTATTTCTTCTAGGAGCAACGGTTCAGTATGTACTAATTCAGTGTTTGCGGTGAGTTTATAGAGCACGACTACCACTAGTAGCAAGAATCAACTACACATACATGTGTGCAGACATAGGTGTATGTGTGTATATATATACATACACACATACATACAAACGCTACAAGAAAATTGTGTGTACAAATACATAAATGCAATTATCCGGGTTTAGGGATCCTTGAGTTTTTCTCTTAAAATTTCAAAATTGTTTTTATAACATTGCTTTCACCATGCAGACATTTAGAATGAACAAAAGCCAAAGAAACCCTGCTGATGGATAACAGAGTTCTCTAGTCATAAGTACAGATTTTTTTGGAATACAGTGGTCTCACTACCCTTGTCAAACAAAACAAGTTGGCCAGCATGTGTCCTTCATGCTCGTTCTCTGGACAGGTCACCTGATCTTGCAATGTTTTAGTTGGCTCCACTAAGAGGTAAAGATAATATCAGGCCTTGCACGAATGTGTACATTAAAATCCTGCTGTAAGCTTCCCAGGGAGATCTTCTGATTCTTTTAGGGTGCTAGCCCTGTGGTCTTCAGAATGTCTACTTTAAACTATTACTTGGTGCCAGGGACTGAAGCTTGTCCCCCCAAAATGCATATGTTGAAACTCTCGCCTCCGTGGGATGGTATTAAGAGGCAGGGCCCTCATGATGGGATTAGTGCCCCTACAAAAAGAGGGGACAAGGGATCGTTCTCTCTCTGCATGCACATCCAAAATAAGGCCACGGAAAGACATAACCAAGAAGAGGGCCCTCACCAAGAACCTGACCATGCTGCACCCTGATCTCCAGACTTTGAGAAATAAACTTCCGTTGTGTGAGCCCCTCAGTCCACGGTATCCTGTCACAGCAGTCGGAGCAGACTCTGACAAAACTCCAACCTCCACCCCCAACATGATGGTCTTGAAGAGAGGTCCTTTAAGGAGCCGATTCAAGTTAAATGAGTTTCATAAGGGTGAAGCCCCGATTCAGTAGAACTGATGCCCTCATAAGAAGAGAGAGAGAGACACCAAAAAGCTTGCTTTCTGTCTCTCCACCATGTGAGGACACAGTAAGAAGGCGGCCATCTGGCCAGAGCGTCCCCACCAGAAACTAAACATGCTGGCACCCAGATCTTGGACTCACAGCCTGTAGAACTGTGAGGAAATAAATTTCTGTTGTTTAAACCACCCCGTCTGTGGTATTTTGTTATGGCAGCCCGAGCTGACTCATACACTTGGGTTCAGTCTTCTCGCCTTCTAGCTTCCCACTGGGTTCAAAGGATGGGACACACTGGATCTGGAATCATCACAGGCCGGCTGCAGGCTTCTACCACATCGACGTTCTTGTCAGGCAACTCTCCAGGTAACCACCCCTCCTGATTCAGGTAACCACTCCCTCCCCTTGTCACTTGGATGGGGTCCAAGGGTGATGGGGTCCAACACCATCCCTTGTGGTTTCCCTAAAGCCTATCTACACCTTTGTAAATTGTCCTTTTATTCAAATATTTCTATTACTCCATGTCAGTGTGCTACATTTTTCGTATCAAAACCCTGACAGGAACTAACATAACATGAGAATTGCTAAACAGATTATTTTTCAAAATACAATCTGAATATCGCGTCACTGATTGAGAGACCGAGGCCCAAGAACTCCTAATTAACTGTTGATCACATCACACACTCAGGGTCACCCGAGTCATTACAAATGGGATCACCAAGGGACAGTGGCTGCTCATTGCCCATACCACTTGGCTGGTGATAACAAGGGAAGAAATGAAACCCCCTTGTTCTGCCGAGAGCACAACTTATTAATATTACATTTTTTCTTCCCCTACTCTACAAGCCAGACCTTCCATAATCTCTGGTTCCATTTTTTTTTTATTTTTGCCATGTCTTTTTCTCCATCTTGGTTCCATTTGCTGAAAAGTCTCCATTGTTCTAGGGGTCAGGAAAAAGGGGCAGGGGGAACGCTTGTTTCGAAGCAATTGCCTAGCAACCCATCTTCTTATTCCAAGGACAGAGGCGATTTGCATTTTGAGAAAGAGGAAAAAAAGCTCCCCTTCTCATGAGTCCCAGAGTAAGAATGTCTCGCTGACCACTCCTCAAAAGAACCTTCCTTCCTCTGAGAAGTCCCCCTGGGTGGCCTTTCTTTGCCCGCAACTGCTTGTGTGTACTCCCTTGGGACCGGAGCTGCCTTCCGAGGTGCACCCAGAGCCGCCCGCAACAATGAGTGCCTTCTGGCACTGCCAAGCTGCAGCCCCGGGCGGGCGGCACCAGGACAGGGCTCAGAACATCCTGATCTCATTCAAGTGGACATTTCTTTCCCACACTGTTCTTTCCTTTTGGAGCTTTCTTTCCTGGAAACGTGCCACACCCAGGGGATGTCTAAGCCCGCTGCTCTTAACCCCCACACTGCCAGTGACTTCCTTGAGCTTGCTAAGGGAAAGTTGAAGCCAGCAGATAGAGCTGTGGCGAGAAGAGGACACATCACCTCCCCTCGGAAGTTCTCAGCTGACCTACAGGAGGCAGGAACCAAGGGAAGAGAGAATGTTCTTCACCTCATTTGAGAAACTGAACCAAGCTGGTAGATGGAAAAAAGTCTCTACTGTAACCCAGAGACCTCCTACCAAAAACATCTCACCCTCCATCCTGCTCGGTCTCCATGCTGAAGGAAAAATGATGGTTCTCTAGAAAGGCAGTGTGCGGAGTGATAAGATCAGAGTCCTCCCTGATTTATGCTTTAAAGATGTAACGAGAACTCTCGGGCTATCTGGCTCCACGTTGGGCAAGGCCTTTAACCTTCTGAAGCTCTAAATTGTCATTCATAAACCAGATCTTTAGGAAGCACATTGACAACTGTTGACAGTATTTCACTTATTTGAACTCCACCAAGTAACACGAGGCACGTGCCCTTGGTGTATTGTTGCATAAGGACCATCTCGTGATTGTGTTTGCATTGGTTCCTTTGTCTCCTTATCCTGCTACGATATTTGTCATGAGGAGAGGCTCTGGCTATCCACAGGTAATATTGATCTATAACATGATAGCAATTATGTCTGTCATTAAGAAGATGTTATGGTATCTTACATACCTGTGCATTCCATTGCTATTTTATGTATTTCCATCCACACACACACCCAAGACAAAGAAACCATGAAGGTCTGTGTAAGACTAATTGATAAAAAAAACTTCTTTGACTAACATAGAGATAGTCCTCTAAGAGAGAAAAAGGTAGAAGATAATACCACCGAGTCCTCTTATCTATAAGGCCGGGAGATGGACGCATCCAGAAAAAAAATTCTAAATGATTCATGGAGTGGGCCAATGAGCAAGAAACAAAGAAATTTTTAAAAATACAATTAAAGCAAAAAACTTTACCTCATGCAGAAGAACTCAACTGTGGCTGTGTTTTTATTTTTTATTTTTGCCAGATTGGTACATTCTCTAAGAACTGATCTTCAGTCTTCTCTGTGCAGAGGATATTTCTATTTAATCCAGTGCAACTGGAAATTGAGCTCAGACTTTTAAAGCCAAAAGGACTTTAGAAGTCATCTGATATAAACACTGTCCTCATTTCGCAACTGAGATCCACATTCTGAGGCCCAAGGAGGTTCGAGTTTGCCCAGATGACATGCAGATCACCTGGGTGGTACTCAATGCACAGAAATCATTACTTAGGACACTTTGGGCTCAAGTAACTACAGGTCATTGACTTCATTATATAATGGGAGTATTATGTTCGTTAGCCGACCAACTTTGTTTCTCATTTGAGAGAGTTTTGAGGCATATGCTTTGGGGAATGAAGAACCTGGAATGTTGAGTGAGGGGCTAAAATGGGCCGCCATGTTCTTGTTCATTCCCGCAGGAGTATTTGAGGACACACTAGGTGTTCTAGCTCTGAATGAGCAACAGGGAAGACTGTCATGGCCAGCTGTGTCCTTGGGTGAATGTTTTCTCTACTGCAAAGTTGGTGAGTTTTACTGAGAGTCTGGGGAACAGTGAGGCAGTCATCTGGTGAAAAGTTTAATCAAACATTCTCTGGGTTTCCCTGAACTGCTTACCATTTCCCCTTTTTCTCTTAACTACTGCCACTTCATTATTTACAGTCAGTTGTGCTTCAAAGCCGTGAACATTTGGGCATTCTCCTCCCTGTGACATGGAGAAATCGTTGAGCATGGTCCTTATGCTATTTAAATAATTATGTCATAAGTATAATGAGATACTAAGCTTCAGACTTTGGAGAATAGTCCATGATTGCCTTTGAAAGCTCCAATGAAGTTTGGCAAGTCTGAAAGAAGCAAGGAGAGTGTAGAATGAGGGCTTATTGGAAGGCATAGGGTGAGTCTGAACCATAGTTGATTCCAGAAGCAGAGTGTTTCATAAATTTCTCCCTGTGCAACACATCTGTTCCTATTCATTTTGTTCGGGCTAAAATAATTTACAGAAATGAGAATATGATACCTGATTTTAATTGTCAGAATAAAAAATCATGGAATCTTCGAGTTGTAGAGCTTTTTACAAGTTCTTTACAGCACGTACATTCTTAAAACCGAATGTCCCAAACTAAATCAAATAAAAATGCATTGTATCACCACGAGTTTATTTCTAGAATTGCAAACTGGTAACACTTATGTATTGTAGATCAAACCCCAAAAGCACATTAAAGTTTGGCTGTTGCCAAATGTGTTAAAATTATTTATACAACCTATCCAAGCATGTTGGTTTCCATTAGTTTTTATTAATGGTTATAATGCATATAGTATTAATAGTAATATTAATGGTTATAGTACACATCATCAGGTGGCATTTAAATCAGAAATCAGCTGTTTATAGAGCCAGTCACTGAAGCCACTCCACAAAATACTGGGGTCCACAGAACACAATTTACACAACACTGACTCCCTTTGTGGAAGTGTGTCATGGAAGACAGAAAGCCTGTGCTTGGACACTTCCTCCAGTGACAAGAAGCTGATCTCTTGGAAAGGCAGCCCGTGTCACTGCTCTCATTCTCAGGCAATTCCTCTTCATGTTGTGCCAAATATGCTTCATGAAACTTCTACCCAGTGGTCTCAGTTCTGGCCAGCAGAAGACAGCTGATGTGTTCACACCTGGGTCTTCCTCCCTCTTGTCCCAGTGTCCCTAGCTCCCTCACTTATTCCTCCTATGGCCTGGTCCCAGACTTCTTGATCACCCTCCTCTGAGTGTTCCCATGCTTGTTAGAGACGCCCTTGAAATACAGATGGCTCAAATGACTTCAAACTCTCCCTGTACCGGACTGAATCCCTGGTGTCTCCTCAGCCCATTCCAAAACCAGGACAGTGAATGATACCACTGTCTGTCCAGCGATGCAGGTCAGAAATCTACGTCACTTCCTTGATTTCCTCTGCTCCGCACTTTGCATACCCAATCCGCCACCAGGCCCTGCAATTTTGCCTCCTAAATAATTTAGAAATCTCTTCACTTGGCTCTGTTTCTACTGCTAGCTCCCTTCACTGCCATTCCATTGTCTATCTCCTGAACTTCTGCAAGAGCCCCTGAGCCTACCCGCTTACAGCTGTTCTGGCTTTCTGGAGTTGCACCATCCCACATCTTGCTTAAAACTCTCAGCAGTGTGCCACTGTTTCATGATAATGAAAAATCCTCAGCGTGGCTGACAAGGTCCTACGTGACTTAGTCCTTTCTGCTTCTCCAGGTGGATTTTACATCTCATGCTCTGTGTCCAGCACACTGGCCCTCCTTTACCATGATCTGCTTCTCCTGCCACATGGCCTTCCTACCTGTGGTTACCTCTGCCTGGAGTGTATGTCCCTCCTTTTTTTGGCCCTTAAACCAAGTTGCAGGACTCAGCTCAAAGATGCCCTCCCTCGGTCTTTCTGGAACTCTTATACCAGGTCAGATTCCCCTGATTGTAGGTTCCTACAGACCTCAGGACATCTGCCTCATGACACGTATCACAGTTATTATTTACATATATTGAGATTATCTGGTCTATGCCTAGCTCTCCAACTGGATCATTAGCTCCACTAGGCTGAGACATGTCTATCTTTGCTTACTTTTTCCCTCCTACTGCACATAAATTGTTCAAAAGCCTTTGTTGAGTGAATTGACTATGTAATTTCTATTTCAATTCTCTCTACTCCATCAAGGGACCCGATCTTCAATCTGGAAAAGGTGGAACAAATGTGGTCAAGAGAAATCTGAAACCCAAAGGAGGTAAGTGGAAAGCTCAAGGTTGTTTTTAAAAGACTGTGAGTCTCTAGGCATTGTTAACCAGTTCCCCAGCCTCCTCCTCTTGGCAATATTAAGTTTGGCATCCACACAGACAGTGGGAACCAAAGAAACGAAGAAGTGAAGATGATAAAGGGACAGGGACAAAAGTTGATATGATTTTCAAAAGAGAGTAAAGAAGTAGGATTCCAGAAACAACTGATAACCAAACATGACCTTTGTCCCAGACTGAATTTTCACAGCAACTATTTAAAGGTGGTTTGAAAGCACATGGAAAAGGAAGTGGTGATAACTGGGAGCAAGTACAGGTTCATTAAGATGAAGTCATAGCAAAGGATCATCCAGTTCCTGTTGGGATGGGATATGAGAGATTGCCGTGAGCATGAGGTATACTGATTTCAACAAGACTCTTGGCAAAGGCCCCCAGAGGATCCTTGAGAGGTAGAGAAGCGTGGGCTGAACTCGCAGCTCGTCAAACACCAGTGTGTGCATGCCCGGTTTCACCACTGCCCTGCCCAGGACTGATTCACTGTTATACCATTTCTTTTTGAGATACTCTTTTAAATGTTCATATATAATTATAATGATGATAGCTGACATGTAAAATGCCCACTGTGAGGTAGGTATTGGTTAAAGCGATTGAATCTTTACACAATTTGAGAAGGCATTAGGCTGACTGCCATTTAACAGCAGAAGAAATTGAATGTTGTGACCTTAAGTGACTTGTGCAAGGTCACACAGTAAGAGGTAGAACTAGAATTTGGCTCTAGATCTATATTCTTTACACTATCTCCACCCCTTACCTCCATGCTTCAGATGCTCTAGAATGTTCTCAGCCAGCAGGACTTTATTGTGCCTGATGAATGAGCATTTCTGCATTCTGTTCTACAGTGCTCTAAGGTAGAACTTTACCTATAATGCATTCACCCTTCAGGGATTCATGGATAGAATTCACAGGGTTCTATAAACTTGGATTGCTTCTAATATTCACTAATCTCTCCAAAAAGCTAGCATTTCCTTCAGTTATGAACACGGACAACAAACCACAGTAGTATCAGCAACGTATATGAAGTTGTCACCTATAGGAATTAGATACTTTCATATCACATTATTGTTGTCACAGATATCTCAAAACATCATTTGTGTTCATCACTCTGAAATTATAGAGTTATTAGACCCACCACCAGATCTCATTATTTAATGGTTTAACAAAAACACATGCATTATAATACCACATCATTGACATATTATAAGTATACTGCAGTGTGACTGTGTTCCTCTGTAACTCTTTGTGCTTTATGTTATGCACTTAAAGTCTTATTTGGAGGAGGCTTCATCAGACTGCTGAAGGGCAGAGGCTAGTCCTGTGCTGTCCAAGTCAACTCAGGCTGCAGTGTGTGTGGTTTATGCTACCATGGTTTCCCTTTATGACATGTGTTTCATGCCCAGGCAGATAGTTATGACTCATAACTGACAAGAGGTAAGCGAGGGATAGTCCTGGGCCAACCACAAAGAGACAAAGGAAGCCGATCACATAGAAATGAAAATGTGCTTCTCTGGTAGCAGCTAACGTTACCTTTAAGGGCATAGTAGTAGGAACACAGAGTTCAGATCAGCAGGCAGGAGGGATCGAGGGAAGTCCTTTGACATTCTCAAAGACCTCATAACCCTCACGGCTAGACCAACAGTGTATGAAAAGTGACTGTAAGATACTCATGGGAAGTAGGGCATGAATTCAGGAGACATGAAGGGATGGAAAGGGTGATGGTCAATGCATGTGCCCCAAAGGCAACATCCTGGGACTATTCCATAAAGATCTGGGACAGCACTCACATTTCTAGGAACTCATCCTAGATCCAAGGATGTTCATCTAAGATAGCATTCCTCCACACGTGGAAGGTAGAGCCCAGCATATGCCACAGGATTCGGCTTTATATACTTTACACTTTCCATTGTGGCTTCATGACAGCACCAGGTAGCAGGCAGACTTCTTTACCATTTAACTAAGACGGGAAGTCAGGTTCAGAAAAGTATGAGTTGTTCGAAGTCACACACTGCAAACATATTGCAGATGAGAATAGATCCAGGTCTGCTGTCTGTTGGTTCCATGTTCCCTGGCATATTAGTCAGATTTAGAATCTGGAAAGATTCCGGAATCCCTCCTTAAGAAGGTCAGATTGGCTTTTCTGAGGCCCCTTCCTGGTCTAAAATGTTATGGTTCAGAAATTTAAAGTATCCCTTTTCCTCCTCCAGCCAATAAAGCTTTAGGACTTTGTCCTACATAGTGAGCCACTATCCTAGATGAACCTGTGATGACCACTATGGGCAGAGCTCTGTGGATCTACCAGGTGATAATGTTCCAATTGCAGAGAGAAGATAGACGAGCCTGAGGGCATCAGGGAGGTTCAAAGTGAGAAGAATTTGTATTTTTCCTTCGAGAACAGGAGTTCAGATGCCAACTCTGCCATCCGGATAAGTTGTGGCATCTCAGGAATGTGACTTTACCTCTCTGAATATTACTCTCCTTGTCTATATTGTTAAAGATGGGTGGGAAGGCTACATGTCAGGCTGAAATATAACAGGAGGCCAATAAATGTTAGTCTTCTTTACAAGACCCAACATCAACCCTCTAAGACATTAAGGAGAGTCTTATAAGGTTGCAATCCTTCCTACAATGAAACTTAAAGAGTTTTCCTGAAGAAATTCACCTCTGCCCTTAAAGACCTGGGAAGAATTCAAGTATCTGTAGTAGCCAAAAGAAAACATACTAATACTGGATTTAACTCACTCCGCAGTTTCACTGTGGGGCACATGTTCCCTCTATGCCCTTAAAATTGTGCAACAATCCCTGTACATCCTTGCAAAACCCAGGAAGTTTTCTGTACCATATGCACAGGCAAGGCATGAGCCGCTAGTCCTCCTCAGCCTCCGCTGCTGCTTCCCCGTCATCAGCAACATGTGAATGAACCAAATTATCTCCAGAGCTGAGGGCGTGGGCCACAGAGCCTGGCTCCGCCGTCAAAGGAGCCCAGCGTCATGTTCTCCACCCCCTTAGGAGATGGCTGATGCTGTCGTAGGGCTGTGAGGGAGGAAGCCGGCCTGGAAATGCCATGTAGGGAAGAAACTGTTCCATTTCAGTGTTAGGATTCTAAAATAGCTGCTAATAAAAAGCCTTCATACTGTGACACTTCAATACAGACACCCACAAGGATACCTTAACAAGCTGTTTGACTCCTTACAAGCCTTTTCTTGCTTCAGGGCCCCCACCAGTCACCCACACAGATATACAACCATGCAGTGACAGAGAAGGCCAGCAGGGGTCTGCCTAGACTGCGGGCCAGCCCAGGCGACCTAGCTCCTTGCAGGAGGAAGGCATTGCTGCTCTGATGTTGGCTTGTCCAGGAGCATATCGCCTTGCTTTGAACTTCCTGCTTATTCTGTCTCTCTTTCTTTCCTTATGTTGTCTTTGGCAAAACTTACCTAGAGGATAAGCCTTGCTCACCCTCCTGGGATGAGAGGGGGCATCCTCAATGGATGTTTAATTTACCAATTCAGAGATGCCATGGTTCAAAAAATTTAGACTCTGAGGATAAGGAGAGCAGGGTATGATAGCATGACAGTGATTACAATTTAGAGTCTTTCCCATTGGAAGTCCTAAAAATCCATTAATTACTATAATACCATCTCCATCAGGAAAACAATGGGTCAAGTTTGAGAAAATTTTTAATAGCACCTATCCTATTTTTGAAGCTGGATAATTAAGATCTGTTATAATGTTACCACTTGAATCTTAGCATAAATGAGACCATGTTTTGTCCTTGGCTACTTTCTGTAAATGCTGCTGATTAGGACCAATGCAATTCTTAGACTTGGCTACACATCAGACTTACCTAAGAAGCTTATTAAAAATATAAATTCCCAAATTCTCATCCCCCTACTCCCAGATGCTGAATTAGCATGTCTCGGGTGAGGTTCAGTAATCAAGATTTTGACAAAATCACTCTGAACTACTGAGATGTGCAGTCAAGCTCAGGAGCCTATATAGTGGGGAGCTCTTTAGTACCAGGTAAGATAACACTGCTATGCCTCCACTAGCATGGAAAGAATTTGTTGTACAGTCAGACATTACAAGTAATTTGTGTTTAAAAATTCTCTTAGTGGAGCCCAAATAAGGATGTGTTTTGATCTGGTAAGTAGAATTTCTCAATTTATATGCCTGTACTAAGTTCTTATGACCAATAAAATAATCAGCAGTGAGAAGCTGCCACAACTCTGCAGAGGGATCAATCCTGTTGTTTTTAATGACTTCATATGTATCCAATATTAGGTTAGGTGGTTGTAACAATCTCTGAGTGTTTTATGGTTTTTCATATCTGGACAAATAGACCAAGCAGAAATGGGAAATAACTACTGGAAGGTAGAATTCTAAGTTTTATGGAGAGTTGAGAAACGAAGTCAAGTCATACTTGATTAGGAACTATTTCCATCCCAAAGACTCACCACAGTGGATAGCATCTTTACTTTCAAACATTCCCAAGAAAAATATCATACCATCTTTCTCAGAAAGTCCTTTTAGGCAGTTATAATCAGTAAGAACCTAGTAAGTGCCTTGTACTGTGTGAGATGATGTGGAGGTCAAATTTAGAAGATACACATTCTGCCCAAGAATCACGTGTAATCAGGTCACTGAGTCAGTTATAACTTCAGTCACATGCAATAGTCTTTAAGTTCCAACAACACCCCCACCTGTTATTCTTTCTTTAAGATCCAGGTCAAATTGTGTCTCCCCCAGAGAACTTTCCAGATTTCATCCCACATCCCAACAAAAATCAATTTATCTCTACTCATAACATGTAGCACACTGCGTGGTATCAGAGTGATTTATTTATGTGTTTTCTCCCCAGGAGACTTGTGATCTTCTTTAGGGAACAGAAGATGTCTCACTCAGTATCTACAAATTGAAGAGGCATGGCTAAGAACAATACATGCACTGCCATCTTGGACTAATTTCGTTATTTATCCATCCAAGGTGTTCTGTCCCTGAGCATAGGACAAAGACTGTGGGAAAATGTAAAAAGTGTGGAGCAATATTAATATTCAGCCCACATACTTTTTCCCAAAATCTTCCTGAACCAATTCACAATTTGAGCCTGGGGAATCTCTCAGAGGTAACAGGGAAGCTCAGATAATTTCCTCTTGCTCAATACTCACTGGATATGGAGAAAAATCTCCTCTCCTACTTAAGTAACAATCTTGTGTAGGCAGGAAAACTTTAATTGTAGAAGAAGTATTAGGTAAATGTAAGTTATTTAATTAAAAAGGAAAACAAAAAAACTTTACAGGAAGTAGCTGTTCTAAAGAGGTGGGAGAACTTGTTTTCTTTTCTTTTTTTTTTTTTTAAAGATTTTATTTATTTATTTGACAGAGACACAGCGAGAGAGGGAACACAAGCAGGGGGAGTGGGAGAGGGAGAAGCAGGCTCCCCACGGAGCAGGGAGCCCGATGTGGGGCTCGATCCCAGGACCCTGGGATCATGACCTGAGCCGAAGGCAGATGCTGAACAACTGAGCCACCCAGGCGCCCCAGAACTTGTTGTCTTTACTGCAGCTTATAAGTGGTTCTCTAATAGATTTTTGGAATGACATATTCATCATCAAGAGAGATGGCAGCTGTCTTCTACTCCTATTCAAGGTGGAGTAACAGAGAAGAGATTTACCTTCTCATGTGAAACAAATAAAAAATGGCTTAAATTCATATGAAACAATTATTTTCCAGACACTAGATAACAGTGAAGGACAGTGATCCCTGAGAGATGAGAAATAAATGTAATGAGTCCTGTGATTGATTGTTAAGCTCTCATTGCAAGAGACAGAGGTGGGGAAGCCCAGCAAATTCCCTAAGTTGAGGAGTTGGGAGCTGGGAGTCTCGGGAGATCAGGCAGCTAGAGAGGAAAAGACAGAATTCCAGAAATGGAAGAGCTGCACACAGAGGGAATTCTGAAGATCTGGAGAGGGTGCCCCTCGAGTATTCAGCTGAGTGCTGATGAGTGCATGCATGTGCAGACACTATCAAGGTCTGGGAAAGAACTACCCCAGAGGATCAGTGGAAAGAGTGCCCAGTGCTCACACAGGATCAGAAATAGTGTTGGTTCCCATGAAGCAGGGTGAAAACCTCATGATTTTCTACCCGAGTGGGGACTCGGGTAGACTACTCAGTAGATCTTGCCTCAGTAGTAAGGAATTATTAGCTCTAAAGTAACACTGGTCTAGTCCTGCCTAATCTTAATAGCAATACACAAAGGGATCAAGCTGTTTCAAGGCAATAAAAACACATTCCAGAACAAAGCTCAAAAATGTTAAAGGAATGCAAAAATACCAGCACCAAACAAGACAAAATTCACAATGTCTGGCATCCAATCTAAAATTACCAGGCATACAGAGGAGCAGAACAATATGACTCATATTTAGGAGAGAAATCAACCAAAGGAAATTGATCCAGGACTGGCACATGTTAGCACCACAAAGAAATATATTGAAACATTATTATAAATGTATTCTCTATGTTTAAGATGTTATCGGGAGGCATGGAAGATATAAAAAAAAGCCATAATGAACTTCTAGAAATGAAAACTGTAATGTGTAAGATGAAAATATACACTGGTTGGGAATAATGGAAAAATAAACATTGACAATGAAAAGATTATGGAACTTGAAGATATGGTAATAGAAAATATCCAAAATAAAACACACAAAGAAAAGAGAATCCAAAAAATGAAAGATTTCAGTGAGCCATGAGACAGTTTTAAATGGCTTAATATAAGTGAAACTGGAGTCCCTTGGTGGTAAGTAGGGGAAAGAGAAGAAATATCTGAACAAGAATTGGTCAAAAAATTTCCAAATTGATTGGGGCTCCTGGGTGGCTCAGTTGGTTAAGCGACTGCCTTTGGCTCAGGTCATGATTCTGGAGTCCCAGGATCGAGTCCCATATCGGGCTCCCTGCTCAGCAGGGAGTCTGCTTCTCCCTCTGACCCTCCCCCCTCTCATGTGCTCTCTCTCTCTCATTCTCTCTCTCAAATAAATAAATAAAATCTTTAAAAAAAAAAAATTTCCAAATTGATGGAAAATGTAAGCCCAAAAGTCCAAGTTAACTATTGCATCCAAGCACAAGAAATATGAATAAAACTATACCAAGGCACATTGTAATCAGATTTCTCAAGACCAGTAATAAAGACATTATTTTAAAGGCAACCAGATGGGGTGCCTAGATGGCTCAGTTGGTTAAGCAACTGCCTTTAGCTCAGGTCATGATCCCAGGGTCCTGGGATCGAGCCTTGCATCAGGCTCCTTGCTCAGCAGGGAGCCTGCTTCTCCCTCTCCCTCTGCCTGCCGCTCCCCCTGCTTGTGTCAAGTAAATAAATAAATCGTAAAAAAAAAAAAAGCAACCAGGAAAAAAAAAAGAAGAAGAAGAAGAAGCATTGCATCCAGAGGAACAAAGATCTCCCATTGAGAAATTCCAGTAGTTTATTTTTTAGCATTGATTATGCACCACTTCAATTCAGTTTTCTCAACAAACTTTAGAGGCAGGGACTCACTTCAAATGAAGAAACAGAGGCTATGAGGGTACATAAGGTGAGTATAGCATAATTTTCTTTACTCTCTCCAAAGCCATTCACTTTTGCTCCCTTTTTTTCTGCCGTAGAATCACAGTTTTGTTTAAGTCTTTTATTGAAAGGTCACGAATCTTTTCGTTCCTTTGTCCTTGTAGTAGAATCCCAGTTTTGTCTAGGTGTTCAGTAACAAGCCATCGATCTCTACAAGTTTGTTCAGCCCTTAGTCTTGACCCACCTGTGACCAGGGAGGTGAAAGGAGGAGTCTGCAGAGGGGATGTTCTGGGAAAGATTTATTTTCTGATGAGAAGAAAGTATGCAAGGAGAAACTACCTGCTCCCTGAAGCTGCTCTGCCTTTCTCCTCTAAGTGAAGTTTGGATGTGTTTGGAGTTGCTGCAGCCATCTTGCAGCCAGGAGGAAAAGACCAAGGATATATCAAGTGCCAGTCCACAGCTCTGACATTGGGCAGCCTGGGAGCCAACCAGAAGCTGCCCACCTGTGAACTCCTTGTCATGTAAGCAAAAATGACTCCCTCCCTGCTTCAGCCATTGCTGGTAGCATATTGCTAGCCTCGGTTAAATTCATTCTTCATTGATAGAAGCGTAAGATTAGAAAAGAGAAAGTAGATTTGAACCTTTGCCTTTAGGATCTCAGTCTGAGACATTTTCTTCTTTAACCCAGCTAACTTTTTGTTGCCAGCTTCCATTTTAAGGGGCTCTGGTCTGAGTGATGAGAAGAACATGGAATATCATGAGTGTGAGAAAGCTAAAGCCAGACTGTTTCAAAAACAGGGCAGAAGGGGGAGGAAGTACCTGCTCACTTCTCAGCACCTTGAGGAATCCGAGTCCTGCTGGCCCATCTGCGCCAATGAGCTATGGCCTATCTTCATTCCCAGAGCACCTAATTGCTTACTTAATTTCTGCAGGTAGCTCTTCTACGCACAAAGTAGACAGGCTAGAGATCTCAGGAATAAAGGACTCAGGAGACTGAAAACGCAAGAGAGATTTATTCCATGTCCTGCTAACCGTCTTCACTAGTCTTCACCAGGAAATGAATAGGCCCAGGGACCTGGACGAAGAATTTGCAGGCCAGCCCCTCCATGCTGACTTCAGGCACCTTCCATACCTCTTCCATAACTCCATACCAAGGTCCCATGGCACAGTGACAGACTAAAGGCTCTGAGGAGTTCTGCAGCAAGGAAAATGATTGCTTAGCTTGGTGATCATGGATCTCTTTCACTGGCAAACACCCACTGACAGCTCAGGGACCTGGTTTGAGAGACACTGTTCTACTATACAGGAGTGGGGATTTGGGGATCTGTTGGGCAGATCTATTTTCATAAGCTGACAGAATGCAATCTGACATGTTTCTTTCTGGCATAAAATCTCTCAGTGGCTCCCCGCTGCCAAAAGGACCAAGTCCAAAGGCTCTGGCATGGCAAACAGGTCCCTGTGAAATCTGATAATAGCGTCAACAGCCTACTTTGTTAGCCTGCATGCAAAGGTTGCAGGCAGAGGAGCCCCCATTCCCTGGCCACACACCATGATGTTTACACTGCCATCTCTTTTCATAGCTCCCTCCTATGCCAACAATGTCTCCCTCCCCGCCTGGCCGGGGCCCTCTTGCCAATAGAACAATTTGGGGCTCATATCTCATATTCCAGCTCAAATGTCACATCTCTGCGAACCCTACTCTGATTTCCCAAAGTAGGCTGGTGGCTTCCTCTTTAGGGTACATGTCTCTATTACAACATTATCACATTATCACATGTGCAAGAACTCCTCGGAGCCCCAGCCCACGTGTCTTTTTTATCTGGATGCCTTTAGTATCTAGTAAAGCATCTAGCACATAGTAGCTGCTTCATACATGTGTGTCCAAAAAATGAATGAATGCATGCAAGGACACTCACCCACCCTTTTGCGACACCAAAGCATATGTAAAAGGTTCTTAGGAAGGCTTGAATACAAATTAAGCCAATTTAGAATCTTGAAATAATTTATGCAAATCTAGTTTAATATAGAATTCGTCTGAACTCAATGTTCTGATTTCTCCCCAGCAGACAGGTTCCTCTGAACTGTGCTCTCTCTGAGTGTGGTATGAAGCGTAAATTGAAGATGATTTCATGAAATAAATAAGCTCTTAAGTTTCTGGGGCCACTTTAATCAAAAGAAGTCAAATAGAAAGGTCTATAACTGTTCATGTGGATGTTGAGTAATTGTGTATTATATATGAAGGGGGAAATGAAGGAAATGTATGCAAAGAAGAGTTAATGACAGAGGACATTCCTCTTTCAGGAAGGGACTTTGCTGCCTCTTAAAATGAACAATGTGCCTGGTTTCAAAGGTTCTAGGCAGAGTATGTCAGAGGAAGTTTTTGGTTTTTTTGTTTGTTTTTTACTATAGTGTAAGTGCAAATAAGTTGTAGCTCCGGGATCTCTACTGAAAAAAAAATGGTCGGAGATAAGGACATCTCTACATCCCTACCTTTGCTTCCTGAAACCAGTGCTCCTAGCCTCAGGGCCAGGCCCATCTACCAAAATCTGAGTATCTTTTTCATTCTTCTACAGGGTGAAAACGTCATACTCATAAAGGTTTTCCCTGATACGTGTCCTGTTCAGCAATCACGTGTGGACCACTCAGTATGTGCCATGCCCAGGGGCAGTCTCAGATACAAGGACATGTAAGACTTGTCCTCTCCTTGCTCCCGTATTAGTGAGAAGACACATATATGAACAAATTTCCATGATGCAATGTGCTCTATGCTGTAATGCTTTTTCATTTATTTATTTATGTATTTATGTATTTATTTGTGAGAATGCATTTATTAGTGAGACGCTTTTTTTAAAAAAGATTTTATTTATTTATTTGACAGAGAGAGACACAGCGAGAGAGGGAACACAAGCAGGGGGATTGGGAGAGGGAGAAGCAGGCTTCCCGCTGAGCAGGGAAACCGATGTGGGACTCGATCCCAGGACCCTGGGATCATGACCTGAGCCGAAGGCAGACGCTTAACGACTGAGCCACCCAGGTGCCCTGAGACGCATTTTTTTAAGATTTTATTTATTTATTTGTCAGAGAGAGAGAGCACAAGCAGGGGGAGCTGCAGGCAGAGGGAGAAGCAGGCTCCCCACTGAGCAAGGAGCCAGATGAGGGACTAGATCCCAGGACCCTGGGATCAAGAACTGAGCTGAAGGCAGACGCTTAACCAACTGAGCCACCCAGATGTCCCTAGTGAGATGCATTTTTTAAAAAATATTGATTAGAGTTGATACACAATGTTTCAGGTGTACAGCATAGCGTAGTACATAAACTTATCAAATCACTATGATGTACTGCTTATTTATATGAAGCGTAGAGGCATCATGGGTTTTGAGCAATTACTGTGCTTGGAGGAAGTCAGGGAGGGGATGAAACAAGAATTGCCTTTGAAGAATTAGCAGGCATTCACCAGGGAGATTCAGTGCTGTTCTTCATAGAGGGAATGACATTGGTATTTTACACGACAACTCACTAAGAACATTTGTGAAATGACTCATAATTGATCTATCAATCAATCAGTCTATTTATCAATTGATCTATCTAGAAATGCTCATATTACATAAAAATATTCCATAAAAAATAAACATTATTTTCAATACCCAAGGTATGAAAAGTTAAGTCTTGATTATTTCTCATGTGTTTGTCTTATTCTTAAGTTACATAAGTCTTCCTCTCGTCTCTGTGGTTGAGGACTTTATTTTCCAGCTGGTACTAAAGTTTAAATCAGTTCTTCTTGCTACTTGTTACATCAGCTGATATCAATACCATCCATTTTCTTTTCTCTCTGCAGCTAATAAACTGGTACTGAACAACTGAAGATGAGTTCTTAGACACTGTAGCTGGTATCACTTTAATACTTCAGGATTCTGACCATAACCTTGCTTAGCCAATGTATACTCATTTGCTTTTGTAAATGTCCACCATAAATCAATTTGCCTATTGTGCTTCCTTCTTTTTTCTCCTTAAGTGGAAGATGAATTAAAGGACAGGGTTTCTTACCACCTCAATATAAAACTAAAGCCCAAAGGAGAACAAGATTTAAAAGCTAGGATTTCAGATCTTTAGGGATCTCTCCTCACCAACAGATCACATTCATTTTAAGCACGTGTTGGACCCAAACAGGGAAAACTACCAAAGTGCACATGAGAAAAAGTTTCAGTGGATCCACTGTGGCCATGTAATGACCAAGGAGAGTGAGATCCTAGGTCTCCGACAGGCAGAATGTGACAGAAATCTGGTTCAGATGTCTCTGAAATGCTAGGTTTTGCCAGTGGAGGGAAGCAATAAAAACTAAATAAAAGGCTGGTACTGCAGAGCTGCTAATTAAAACAATTCAGAGGACATAAATGCTAGAGTAATTTTGAACCCACCATATCAGCCTAGTTTCAATGCAAATGTACTGTTCCGATTTCTCCCTTCATTGGGAGGATATAATTAGTTCAGCTGCAACAGGGTGGAAGCCGTAAGGCAGCCATTTTCTGGTGCTGCCTGCTCCCCCATGATGGAGGAACAGCTGCTACATGCCCCTCCCACCACGGACTGCCCCGAGCTGTGGCCACCCCACAGGGCTGTTCCTAAAGCATCATGAGCAGAAGGCACAGGTTACCAGTGGGACCTGCTCTTGCTTAAAGATAAGGGACATGTTACTCCTCAACCTAGTTGACTCCGGGACCAAGCACCATCCTTCCAGATTCGAGAGCCTTGGCTGACACAAAAATCCTCCCCCATTGCTGTGGCGGGGGAGATTTTTAACATTGGTGATGACAGCACACACCAGCTAGAGCAAGCAGCTCCTCAGCCTGGGGTTTGACGCAGGCTTTTGGAGAGGATAGGAGAATAATGAAGAAAAACATACTTAAGGTGCTGGCACATGAGAAACCAAAGCTCTGAAGTAGGCACATTCCCCAGCTCCAGTGACAGACAGGATGAAAAGACACCATGATGGGAAGGGGACTAATGCAGAGCTTAGAGATGATCCAACAGGTCGATAACTAATGGGAAAGCAAGAATGGTCTGGGAAACAGCCACTGCAAGATGGTGCTGTAGTTCACGTGCAGAATCGGCAATAGCTTCTGCTTGTCCATTGGACAAAACCAACAGAATGGAGCCCACTGACTTGCTATGGATATTTTTAATAAGCAAAAATATACTACAAATGACTTCTAGGATAATAAATAATTTCATGGAACCAAAAGGTGAATCATCATTTGTTTTCCTAGGCTACTATCAAATTGTCTGGTCTTAATATCCATCATCCACTTTCCTACCCCCTCCTGCCCATCCCCACCTAAATAATTTCATGGAACCAAAAGGTGAATCATCATTTGTTTTCCTAGGCTACTATCAAATTGTCTGGTCTTAACATCCATCATCCACTTTCCTACCCCCTCCTGCCCATCCCCACCTATAACAGAGGCCTATCACCACTGCTATTCAACATAGTATTGGAAGTGCTAGCCACAGCAATCAGACAACAAAAAGAAATCAAAGGCATCCAAATTGGCAAAGAAGAAGTCAAACTCTCACTCTTTGCAGATGATATGATACTTTATGTGGAAAACCCAAAAGACTCCACCCCAAAACTGCTAGAACTCATACAGAAATTCAGTAAAGTGGCAGGATATAAAATCAATGCACAGAAGTCAGTGGCATTCCTATACACCAACAACAAGACAGAAGAAAGAGCAATTAAGGAGTCGATCCCATTTACA
>NC_138382.1:21940203-21987923 GCF_054177405.1 Leptonychotes weddellii | reverse complement strand
GGGGGTGGGTATTGAGGAGGGCACGTTCTGCATGGAGCACTGGGTGTTATGCACAAACAATGAATCATGGAACACTTCATCTAGAACTAATGATGTAATGTATGGGGATTAACATAAGAATAAAAAAAATAATAAAAAATAAATAAATAAATAAATATAACAGAGGCCAATGTAAGGCTGGTTCTTCTTCCTCATCCTTAGTGGGAACAACAAATAGCCAAGTGAACATACAGATCCCCCAGCTGCCACTGAGTAGTGATCATGGTGGGAGAGGGGTGGGGGATGGGGTTGCATAAATGTGGCATCTGAAGTACATTTGCTAATGATGAGGATAGTTCCAAGAACATTTAACAAAGAAACTGGGAAACATTATTTCCTCCAATCAATTCAGAAAAAGGAACTTCGGGAAAATGTCACCTAAGTGGTGAATTTCCTTTTTAATAAAGGATAACAAAATAAAGTAGATAACAAATGACAGTACTTTTTTAATGTCTAAATAATCCAGACTAACTTCTTATGTTCATAATAATGGTCACTATTTAGCTAGTATTTTCCTTTTTAGACTTTTTTTTAGACATGAGATATAATTCATATACCATAGACTTGTAGGCTTTTTAGACTTTTTTTAAAGACATGAGATACAATTTATATACCATAATATTTACCTTTCAGTGGTATTTAGCACATTTATCAATATACTAAATAACCACCACCACTGTACACTTCTAGAACATTCTCATCACCCTAAAAAGAAACTCCATATCCAGCAGCAGTCACTCCTCATTCTCCATTCTCCCAGCCATTGGCAACCACTGATCTACTTTCTGTCTCCATGGATTTGCCTATTCTGGACATTTCATATAAATGGAATCCCATATGTGATCTTTTGAGTCTGGCTTCCTTCATTTACCATAATGGTTGCATTAGGGCTCATCTGTGTTGTAGCATGAGTCAGTACTTCATTCCTTCTTACTGGTGAATAATAGCCCATTGTATGATCACCACATCTCATTTATTCATTCACCAGCTGTTGGACACTTAAGTTGTTCCCACTTTTTAGTTATTATGAATGATGCTGCTATGAACATTCGTGTACACATTTTTGTGTGAAAGTATGATTTCAGTTCTTTTAGGTAATATACCTAGGAGTGGAATCGCTGAGTTATATGATGAGTCTGTGTTGCACATTTGGAGAAACTGCCAAACCATTTGCCAAAGCAGCTGCACCATTTTGCATCCCTACCTGCAGTGTACGAGGGCTCTGATTTCTCCACATTCCCATTAACACTTGCTATTGTCCATCTTTATTACAGCATCCTAGTGAGTGTGAAGTGCTATCTCAATGGGGCTTTGATTTACATTTCCCCAATGACTAATGATGTTGAGCATCTTTTCATGTGAACATTTGTATATCCCCTTTGGCAACACCTCTACTTAAAAATTTTGCCTATTTTTTAATCAGGTTGTTTATCTTCTTCCTGTTGAGCATTTCTATCTTGTTTCTCTGATTTATTTTTTCTAAAGATTATAAGAAATGACACTGGACTCCACCTGGCTCAGTTGTGGCTTTGGGAATGAAGAATGATTTTATCCATTTGGATCATGATAAAGTTGAAAACATTTGTTGAATACCTATTTTGTGCCAAGCATTCTAGGACCTTTATTAACTTACTGCTAAAGACGAAGCTCTTGTTAGGGCCACATGTTTCTCCCTTTGGTGCTCATCAAGATCAGCAAAGCTCTTCTTTAGGGAAGGACTCATGTGGTTCTTCATCTCTTGAGACAGGGAAACGTCCCCACCCCCACCTCCCACCAAAGGAACAGAGCTAACAGTGGAGATGCTTCCATCAGTAGGTAAAGGCTCCCACCATATTTTAGCTATCCAGAATAGACTAGTCATCGTTAGACTCAGGACAGGTCCTTCAAAGCTCCATTTTGAACACTTGAAGTTAAGACCATACTCACATTTTCTACAGACACACCCAAGAGAATCCTTTTCAATTTGGTCTCCACTCTTTTTTTTTGTCCCACAGACTGTGAACAATGCTTCTCAAGGTGACAAAGGAAGAAATCCCACAAAACAATCTACAGAAGAATATGCAGCAAAGCACTGGATTTATTTTCTTAGACTACTTGTAGTGATGTTGGTTTAACTAAAATGCAGGGGCATGAGAAGTGAGTAAGGCTGCAGAGAGGGACATTGGAAACAAAGTTCCTCAAAAAAAAAAAAAAAAAATCATAAAGGGAAGACCAAAAGTGAGGAGAGGCATTGTCTCTGCCAGTCCTACCTTACGAAATCTAGTCAAGTTATATGTTTTACCTTCTTAGGCTATGTACACACAACACATTTATTCCTTTTCCTTCCTATTCTCTTCCTCTGCCCTTGAAAATCAAGCAAAACCACAGGAAAACCAAATTGAGGGTTTGAGGTAGTAGAATACCACTTCAAACCTTCACTTTCAATATCGTGACTTCAAGATTTCCAGAAATGTCCTTTTCCTCTCCTACCCAAGTTCCAAGATCTCAGTTAACAAATCCACCTTGCCCAGGGGACCAGTTCCAGGTAATCAGGGGATTTGATTTGTTTCTGTAACTCTAGCCCTTAGTGTTTCTAGTGGTGGAAACCTAGCCAGCCAGAGGTGGGACTATTCAGGAGGAGGCAGAACAGAACCTCTTACATCTCACAAAGAAGGCCACCAGCCAACCCACTTTCAACCAAGATGGCTCTGGGTGGGAACTTCTAAGGTCTATGGTGTTATTATTTGTGTGAAAAGTTCATCTTCAGCCACACCCTCAGATAAAGGCTCCAGGCATAATTTCACAGAATCAAATATAAACCTCAAAACCCTTTAACCTTGTGCCAACCAGGGATTCCCCCAAGCCCTTGGGCTCCCCGGGCTGAACCATCACACTGAGGGCTTTTGTCTTGGAGATATCACACACCACTCTGGAGAACCATGGAAAGAGCAGGATGGGTTTATGGGGTGCATTGTGTTCCCCCCAAATTTGTGCATGGAAGCCTTAACCCCCAGTATCTCAGACTATAGCTGTATTTGGAGATAGGGTCTTTAAAGAGGTGACTAAATGAAAACAAGGCTGTGGTGGGCCTTCATCCAATCTAGCTGGTGTCTTTACAAGACAAGGAAATTTAGACACAGAGAGAGAGAGACACCAGGGATGCGCACACAGCAACAAGACTGTGTGAGCAACAAGACCATGTGAGCACACAGAGAAAGGCGTTGTCTGCAAGCCAAGAAGAGACGCCTTTGGAGAAAGCAACCCTGCCATCACCCTGACCTTGGACTTTTAGCCTTCAGAGAAAATAAAAGTCTATTAGGTAAGCCCCTTAGTCTACAGTATTTTGTTATGGCAGCCCCAGCAAATGAATACAAGGGGCTCCCAGGGAAAGAGGACCCTGGGGACCCCTGATGGGCACAGCCACTCACCCTGTAGTAGTCAGTGCTGTACACGTCCCGGGACATCCCAAAGTCCCCGATTTTCACCAGGAGGTTCTCACCGACCAGGCAGTTGCGGGTGGCCAGATCTCGGTGCACGAAGTGCTGGGACGCCAGGTAGACCATGCCCGCGGCTATCTGTTGGGCGATGTGCAGCATCTGGGACTGGGTCAGCTCTGTTGGTGGATTGCCTTCGGCCATCAGCACGGCGTCAGGCCCATGGGCCCTGTGGAGGACACGGAAGTGTTGCTGGAGCCCCAGCTCTTCCCTCCAAGGGCCCTGTCTCCCAGCAGCAGCTGGGACTCAAGGGCTGCCTGACTTAGCTAAAGAGTGGGAGGAGATGCTTCACCCACAGGTGCACCCCTAAAGCTTCAATTCCCAGGAAATCTAGAATTCTCAGGGCCATGTGGGCCTGCATGGTACCCTCCTCAGCACACACACACACACACACACACACACACACACAGAGCTCTGTGTTTTAGGGGCCCCAGAGCTAGCCTGGGGCCAGGTACTGGCCAGAGCCCCTGACCCTGAGAAGCAGTGGCGCAAAAAACATGAACAAAAATAAAAATAAACCAAAACCAAAACACGGGGGGAGAGTTTGGCTCTCTTGGAGTGGTGGGTCATCATGCCCCAGTGGGAGCCCCAGCCCTCCCCTCCCAGCTACAAGCTGCAGCTGGAGCACCCCCCACCCAGGCCAATGTCTCCAGCGTGCCCCCACCAGGGCCAGAGTTTTGCAGTGGGGCAGGGTTTCCAAGCTGCCCTGGTCTCCCTCAAACCCACCTGAGCAGAATCCCAGGGACCCTCAGCCTGGACATTCATTCGCTGTGAAAAATCCCATCTCTTGCCCAGCCCTCCCCTGCCCACCTGTGCCCTGGCCACCACATGGAGAGTTCTGGAATCACAATACATCGACTCTTTTACTGGGCCAGGTTTTATTCTTTACATTATGGTGGTGGGGGGGGGGGGAGTATGGTATTTTATATCTCCTTTTTCTTCTATCTTATGCACTTGGCCTTTCCCCAGCCATGTGATGACTTAGGCACCTCAACACTGGCACATGCTTCAAGGAGGGGAGTGTCCCAGTCTCAGGATGAGCCCTCAGCCCCACCAGGCCCTGCTCTTGAATCCTGCCAAGACTGGCGTCACTGGCCCCTGATGGCCTGAGGGGCGCTGCAGGGCAAAGAGTAAAGGGTCTCTCTCTTCCAGACGCTTCCGCGGAGCGGTCAAAGTGCTGCTTCCTTCCAGAGGCCAATAAGGGAGAAGATTTCCTTCAGGACAGCTGGAAGCACTCAAAATCAATATGGAAGATTTCAAATGGGTTTTAAAGCGGACGATCCCACCTGCAGGGCTGTGGAGCTGTACGAGTATTTGAAAAACGAAAGGGTTGGAGTTGTCCCAGAACACCCTGCTCCTTCTGTCTCTCCCCACACCAGCCAGCCCCACTTCGGTTGGACTGTCTCCCACTGCAGGCGTATGCCCCTTCTTCCTGGCTCTAGCCCCCAGCAATTCCCCCTTTTGCTGGATTTCCAAATCCTTCATTCTTGGATTCTCAGAGAACAAGCACTGGATGAGGAGGAGGGGAGTTTTCCACCACCAGGATCTAGGGAAGACTTTTAACTTGTCCAGTCTGTAATTTCCCCATCAGTCAAACAGACAAAGGGCTATTAGGCTGGGTGATCATGTAGGTCCCTTGTATCTCTAAATATCTGGGTTGAACCATTCCAGGGGAGGAACTTCCTGGTTTTGCGCAAGACGGTCCTAGCACGGTTCACCTCTGTAAAGTGAGGGTACCCACTGCACCCTCCTAAGCACATTGATGGGAGTAGTAGCTGAAACCGTGCTTGTGCGGAGCTTCGTGGCCTTTCATGGAAAGCCAGTTTAAGATCGCTCAGAGGTTGAGGTTGTTTTTCCCAGCACTGAGGGGGCAGGCGAAAGGCGGAATGTTTTCACCTATCACAGGAGACAAAGCCCTTACTGTGACTTCAAACCAGCAGAGAGACCTAGAAGAACACATAAACTAGGAGAAATCCTGAAATATCCAGAGAGTCTAGGCCAGGATGGAATCTTCATAGATTCAAATCAAAGAGTGAAACATGTTGCTCACTTGCCAGAACCCTATTCCAGCCCCAGGAAGCTAGACCCTTCTAAGAATCTATCTATGGCAAAGACTCCAGAGAAGAGGAGACATTTGAGGCCAATGCCACAGGCCACCTCTGCGTGAAGGCGCCAGAAGGCTGTGGGCCTCCAGGGCCTTCTGCACTCTCCGCTACCAGGTGTGGTGTAGGGCAGGCTCCCGCATTTTAAACCAGCTGTCTCCTCTGCTTGCTTTTGAGTATTCGAACAAGACTCCTTTTAATGGGAGAAGCCTTTGAGCAGAAAATCCCGCTGTAAAAAGAGGGCAGGCAAGTCTTCTAAACAAGTTCTCAAGAGGAGTATAAATAAAGTCAACACAAAAGCCCTCTGCTTCATTCTCCAGGTTACCTGGCAGCTCTTGGAAACAAAAACATATTTTTACCTCTTCCGGGAGAACATGCCTTAAAAGGGGAAAAGCACGATTAGCACCCTGGCTGGGAGAGCAGGAAGGTTCGATGGGCTTCTAACGAGGGAGCCTCTACACCTTTCCCCAGCTCATTCTCTCCAAGTGTGGGTTACAGTCAGCACTTAGCCACACAGTCTGGCTCCAAATTCCACAGCATGCTACTTTCCTTCTGATCTTTTTAACCGGCTGCTTCAAGAGGAAGCAGTGCAGTGCTTAAGGCTCTGGGTTTTGCAGCCAGGGGCTGTGGGTTTGAATCTCAGCTCTGTGACTCAGTTCTCTTTTTTTGACTATAAAATGGGAATACTTGTAATAATAGTTTATTAAGTGTATGCAAGTTAAACTATTTAAAATGCTTAGAAGTCTCAATAATATTAGCTGTTATTACTTGCAAACTTGTCGTAAGGGAATTCTGGAGAGATTCCAAAGGAAAAACTGGCATTTCTTTGCAAGCAAGAACTATGTTTCTCCTCATTTCCCAGCCACCCTAGCACAGGGCCTGGCCATGTTAGTGTTAAGTGTATGGCTTTGGATGAATAAAAAGGATGAGAGGAAATTGTAGACATCTGTCTTTATAGGGCAGTGCCAATGACATGGGGGGGGGTGGGACATGGTCATGGCATTGAGGGGCTGGGTTCCCTTCCAGAAAGGGAGGACAGACTGTAGTTCACAGTGCATTATTGCGCCTGAGAACCTGCTTCTTGGCATTGGAAACCTCTTGTTACCAGAGTTCAGCAGATTCTGAAATCAAGTGGGAGAGATTTCTAATAGCTCCATGCCTTGTGTAAGACGCCCAGGGAGAATCAGGGGTCTGCTCCTTCTGGAAGCAGGAAGGAAAGCTAGGGAGAGGTTGGCTGAGCCAAAAGTGAAAGGATTAACACACACACACACACAAACACACACACACACACACATGCTTACACATGCACTCACATGCATACACACACACAGTGTGAGCTCACAGAAGCATTTAATTGCAGCCAGGTAAATACGTCTGGTGTATTATTTTTGGTGCTATATTTTTGGAAAGCACCATTTTTAATTAGAGAAGTAGCCTAGAACATGGGAACAAGGGAAAAATACTTCTATGAGCAGCTAGACCTCCACCAAATGTAGCTGCTTTTCCTCCTTTCACATGAGATCTGAAAGACAAAATCTATCATCATCCCCTCTCCCCAGCAAGAAAAACTGCTGACACTGAGCACCAAGAGTTGGCTACATATTCCTAATCTCACCTGGCATTCCCTCCCCCCATGCAATCATAAGCAAGGCTGAGAAGGGGGACCCATCCCAGGGAAGGACGACTAAATTGCACGTGTATTCATGAGCCTAGTACAAGTGATCCGGAAGGTACAAGCCGCATGATGACATCTCTAAGCACAGCAGTACACTGTCCCCCGCCACCGTTCTCTCAGCGATGGACTATTAAACTGCACGGTTTCTGAATTTTCCAGGGGCTGCCTGGTGCCCATTTCTGAGGAAAGCTCTTTCCAGGGCCCCCAGTAGCTGGAGAAGGACAGAGAGGTCTAGATGTCACCGTAACACAAGAGGTATAACATCCCCAGGGTTGCGGATCCCTCAACCATGTGGCTCTGGGGACAATATCTATTGATTATCTATTATCACAATCGTCCCAACACTAGTCCTTGATGTGGGTACTATTATACCCCTTTTACAGTTAAGAAAACCGAGGCTGACATCTTTCCTGTTTCTCCTCAGTTTAAACTACCTACCAAGACACCACAGGCCGCACACTTGCTGGCCTTTCAAAGCTGAGAGGTAGCCACGTTTGAAAGAACACAGCGTGTTAGAGCCAGGGATGACAGAAAGAGGGTCCAGCTCAGACCCACCTGGAGTCGGGGTGCCTGGGACAAAGTGGGCTGGAGACCTACCCAGGCAGACATGGCCGCTGATGCAGACGAGGAAGGAGAATCCAGTCTCCCAGCCCACACTACTGGGACTGCTTACTCTTTCCATTCATGCTCTTACATGGGCGACTTCCATTTGTACCTCTGCTCAAGGCAAATAAAAGCATCACTTGGTTCCCTTCCCCCAAGAGTCCACGGCTCAGTTCATTTCTCCCGTCCCTCATTTCTTCAGTGTCCTCCGTTTCTTTCTCTGTAGAACGTGTTGGTGTTTTCACCCGAGAACGTTCCAGGGGACCCCTGGCCCTTCCCCGGGTCTCCCTGTCCTCACCCTCAGGCCTGTCTGAACATGGAGGCCCGCTTCCTCCCCCAGCTCCCTCCCACACCACACCCCGCGCCCTACCTGAGGAACTTGTTGAGGTCCCCGTGCTTCATGTACTCGAAGACCATGATGAGCGGGTCGCCCTCCACGCAGACACCATAGAACTTGACAATGTGCTCGTGCTGGAGGTTGGTCAGCAGCTCCGCCTCACGGTGGAAGTCCTTGCGGGCGTTGTCGCTGGCGTCCTTCAGCGTCTGGGGACGAGGGGCAGACAAGGGAGAGAAGCAACACACTTCAAACTGAGAACATCTAAGGGAAGGTTGTGTGGAGAAGAAGTGACTCCAGCGGGCCCTGCGGTTCCTACATGTGAAGAAATTCATCTCATTCATTATACAAAAGACTGGGAAATGGCTTCATTCCCGAGGAAATACTGTCTGTGTTAAACACTGAGGAGCAGTCGTCCCTCATGGGTACGGAAAGCTTTGCCGTTGATGAAGCGCTCGGTACACGTGTTTCTTCATAAGTAACAGACGTGAGCTTTTTAGAGTCTTCATCCTTTTTATCCCTGTTATCACCCAATTATTACCACAGACTTCTCTTCTGTTGTGGTACCTGTTCCACTTTCAAGGATGCCATGTGCCGCTCACTTCTGCTCACATAACTTAAAAAAAAACCTCATATCATGGAAATAGTCGAGAGAAGAGCATAACGAACCCTCATGTACCCATCTTCCAGCCTCAACAGTGATCATTTTGCCAGTTTTATTATGTAACACGTTTGAAAGCCTTCTCCCCCCTGGGCCCACGCAAGCTGCCGGCTCAGCAGATGCCCCTGTCCAGTCAGTGCCAAGCCAGCCCCTCGCGTTGCCAAGGTGACAATGCCCAGGGTCATGCCGGCCAGGCTCTGGGGCCCTTAGCTCTCTTCTCAGAGTGCTCTGCCACTGCGGTGTCCTAGGGCAAAGGTGACATTCCGTGATGCCACACACCTGTGCTGAGCTCCTGCCCTGTGCCAGTCACAGAGCTAGAGCTGTGCTGGCATCAGGAAGACAGTGACCCGAATCCTGGCCTCAGGGGCTTATTTATGGGCAAAGAGGGAGAGAAGTAACATTTATAATTACTCTAATTCACGCTTAAAACACACATCCTAACTGAACCAGCTCACCTGCATCTCTGTCCAGTTTGATCACTTTTTTTTTTAAAGATTTTATTTATTTATTTGAGAGAGAGAGAGCACAGAAGGGGAGTGAGAGGGAGAAGTAGACCCCTGCTGAACAAGGAGCCCGATGTGGGATTCGATCCCAAGGACCCTGGGATCATGACCTGAGCCGAAGGCAGACGCTTAACCGACTGAGCCACCCAGGCACCCTGGTTCGATCACTTGACGTGTCTCTCTTGAAACCTATGCTTTCACTGTAACAAGGCTCTGCAGCTTCCCACATGACATCAGGCCAGGCCTCCCTGTCTCTGCCCGTGTCCCTCTCTTCGCCTGGAATCCTCACTCAGGCATGGTCACCAGGGTCGCAGGTTGAATAATGCCCGCACAAGGGCGTCCACATGCCAATCCCCAGAATACATGGCCAAAGGGACTTTGCAGATATGAGTAAGTTAAGGGTCTTGATGCAGAGGGATTGTCCGAGTGGGCTCTGAGTCATTCCACACAAGGGCCCTTGGGTGAGAAGGGGGATCAGGAGAGAGCAGCTGTAAGGGTAGAAGCAGAGGTCAGACAGGACACAGGTGCCACGCTGCTGGCTTAGAAGAAGGGGCCACAAGCCAAGCGATGTGGGTGGCCTCCAAAAACTGGAAAAGGCCAGGAAACGTTTTCTGCCCTGGAGCTTCCAGAAAGAGCCAGCCCCGTTGACATCTTCCCTTTTGCTTAGTAAAACTGATTTTGGGCGTCTGACCATGAGAACTGTGAGAGAGATCATTTGTGTTGTGTTAGCCCCTGAGTTTGTAGTAATTAGTGACAGCAGCTACAGTTAAGGGACAAGGAGAAGGACACCCAGAGGACTCCTGCTGGTAGAGGTGGCATGTGTGTTCGTGAACGCCTTCTCTGGAGACTGCAGTGAGTCCTTACCAGTATTAGATGGCAAATGTGAACATCCATAGTCACAAAAAATTGAACACTGGAGCAGAATGAAAGCACGGTCATGCATCAGAAGTGTACTGAGCGTGAGACTACACACCATGTCCAGGATCAAAGAACACTGCCAGGCCCCTGGCGGTCCTGCTGTAGCTCGCTGCCTTGACTCTGCTCTCCTGGGGGGGATGCTCCTGACCCGGGCAGCTTCTAGACCTTGGGATGTGCCACAAGTCAAGCTCCCAAGGAAAAGACCCTGGCGTGGAAATTAGCAGCCAAGACATTTATTAGGTATTAACACCTGCTGGGAGGGACTGGGCAGAGGGAGAAGCTGAGCTTCTGAAGCTGAGCCTCGTCTGGCCCTCCAGGATGAACCTTCGGAGCTGTCCTGAGTCGAGCCAAGGGGGCTGGGCCTTTGGAGCTTCACACCAGCCCGCCACTGGATGGAGGCCACCCCAGAAGGGGATTGTGACCTTGCGTGGACTTCCTGAGCCCCCATAGGTTACTGGCAGCTGAGACTGTTGCAGCCTTCCCAGCAAGCGAGGGAGTAAGTCCTTCATTCCCAAAGGGGGCAAGAGGCTCATCATCAAGTCTGCCGCATGATGAGCTTGCAATATGTAACTTAGCATGCCCAAGGCCACTCTCCACACAGGAGGGCACGGATGAATATGCAGGGCCTGCCTTGCCTCAGTGACAAGGAAACATTAAGATGACAGAGGCAACAACAAGGTCGCAAAGTGTTTTCTGCTACAATCTAGCATTTTCACGAACTGCCTTTAGCCGAATTTGAAGCTTTCTCTCCAGTGACGACCTGACCCAACGATACAGAAATTATACCTAGAGTTTTCTTTAGGCTAGAGGCAGTTGTTTCTTATGCCAAATTCTGGAGATACCAATCGAAAAAAGGGTCTGGTGGTGGGGTTCCCCATTCTCATGTTAGCATGTGGTTTTCTGAGAAGGGTCCCTTAAGAGCACCTGCTTTGAAAAGTGAGATTTGGTCCAGCAAGTACTGAGAGAGGCTATAAAACTTTGGTAGGGTTGTTGTCATGGAAACCACACATTTCTTCATTTAATAACAAAATGAACAGTGGCTGAGAGCCTGGAGTCTGGGGCTCTGCTCCCTGGAACCACCAGAAACAGGGTTTATACCCACCCAAACTCAGCCCCTTCATCCCTGTTGCATAGGGAGGTGTGAAGTGCTTATCTTGATGACTTGTTTAGGTTGGTTTTTAATCCAACGACTGTTTTGTTGAATTTCTAAGTAGGAAAAAATCACAGTTAGGGCGAGCAGATAGACACGGAGGAGATGGACGTTGTCATCGGCTGGTGCAAAATACACACATGGGAACATCTTTCACCCTTGGACTTGCATTCTGGTTTTGGGTATGTGTCTTGTCTCCGCTACTTCCTCTGACAGCAGAATCCAATGTTGGGCAAATAAAAGAACCCTTGACCCACAAGGTCTGTGTAAACTAGAGATAAAAGAGCACTGGAAAGGAATGAAAAGTGAGCGTTCATCTGGAAAGGTGGCACACGGGTCCAAGTACAGGCAGAGAAAGCAGGCAGGAGGATGTAAGAATGAAGAGGAGACTTCCCGATTCACTGTCTCCTGGAGGGCTAGCCACAAAAGTTTGTGCTCTCCTTCAGGTCAAAAGACTGGTCCTCACAATGGTGGTACTCAAAAAGAAGGCATTCTAGCTTAGAATTTAAAAAAAAATCTGGGTTCAAATTCTGACTCTGCTCTGGACCTCTCTGAACTCTGATTTTCTCCTCTGTGGAGTGAGGGTAATGATATCATCTACTTCACAGGGTCACCGGGAGGAATGAGTGAGGTCCTCTGTGTAAGCTGAGATGTGTCCCAGGTCCTGGTAGAGAGTGATATTTGAAATCAAAACCACAACCAGGCCTGCATTCGCTTTGCCTGCACGAGGATCCAGGAGGCCAAAAGCTGCATGGATAAGGCACAGAGATGGCGCCCCACCATGGGAACTGTGGGCCCCGGAGGCTGTCCGCATTCCCCCCGCCGAAAGCCCTTTGAAGCCTGCGGTGTCTTCTCAGAGATCAAGACTCCGTACTCAGAGGCTGCCCTGCATCACTGGGACAGCTTATTGCTGGGGCCTCGGCCTGTCTTTAACAGTGAGCTAGAGAAGGCTCCTGACCCTTTTAGGCCATTATCATCACAAGGTGTGAACAAATTCTGCATGTAACCTCTTTTCTTAAGTTTAGCTTTATAGTGTTGATTCAAGAGTGCTAGTATGTGTGTGTGAGAGAGAGAGAGAGAGGGAGAGAGTCAGGCAGTGGGGTAGAGGGGTAGGATGGGAGAGAAGACAGGATTTTCAGGGGGGGGGCACGAACCAAACTAAAAGAGCTAACGAGCATCTAACATTTCCATTTCCCCAAAGCAATCTACTGCAGGAAGAGGCTGTTCTTAGTGTAATGTCAGAAGCTGTGCTTCAGTAAAATTTTTAGATTTAAGAAAGATTTTACTATTCATGGGGCAAGAGCATCCCACAAACCTAGCTCCATCCTATGTGCCCATCCATTTTTGCATGTTGGGTCCTTTTTCTAAATTATGATTCAACTCTATTTTAAGAGATTCAGAAAATATGGCAGTAACAAGTTGGGCAAAATCATCTTCTGAATTTGGCACTCGAAGGACAGAATTTTTCTAAGGGTGGAACCATAGCCAGACAGCAATCAGAAGCTGGAAAAATCCTGCTATCAACCCTATTTATAAAAATCATCTCTGTTTTTGTACCATGGCTGATTGTCATTTTTCTCAATTAAGGAAGGCTTGGCTGGTTCCCCAAGTCCTTGGCAATGGACATGAGGTGGCAGCTTCCCTCACTGACAATCGCCACCACTTTGACAGGCATATTTGCCCCATCATTGAGCATTGCTATTTTCTTACTCCTGGTGTCTGCTTTGTAGTTTTGTTTCTTCTTATTCCTGGTGAATTTCCTGACACTTCAAAGCTACCATCCTTTTCTGAAGACATTCTCAAGGGAGAGGTCTCATCCAGAGCTACAGCGAGTTACTGCCTTGAGCACACACTGATTCAGAGTTGGGAGAATTGAGCAGCATGCAATAAACTTCAGCACAGAACTGAGAAACTAGTGAAGGCAAAATAGAAGTCAGGAAAAAAAAAAAAAAAAAAACAAAGGAAAATTAACATTCCTTTCAAATGCTTCCACGAAATATTAAGGCTAACTAACAGGAAGCTGGTAGGAGAGGCAAGAGAGCTTATTTGAAATCATCCGTGTGAATGGATGCTGTAGGATACGACAAATGATCATGCATTTCAAAGTACAGGTGGTTTAGGAGACACAAGGTAAAACAGAGATTGTGTCCTTCTTTTAAACAGGTCTTATATTCTTCTCCTATAATTTTTAACAAGGTAGAAACAAAGTTAAGGTGAAGGATAAGAAAAGAACAGATCATTATGGTGAGCCCTCATCGTGCCCAATGCCCACCGCCATGGGAGGGCAGTGAGTAAACCCCCATAGGAAACAACTAAGATGCACGAGAATGTCTGTCAATGTGCCTAAGTTCTTCTGGGTCAGGTTCATTGGGTCAAGATCTGTCGCTAATGGAGACTGTTGACTCTTCTGATATCTCTTAGACCTGCACTGTTCAATATGGTAGCCAACAGCCACAAGTGGATGGTGGTCATTTGAAATATGGCTAATCCAAACTGAGATGTGCTGTAGGTGTAAAATACACACCAGATTTTGGAAACTTTCAGTGAATAAAATATCTCATTAATATTTTTATATCAACAATATGTTAAAATGATACTTTAGATATGTCGAGTTAAATAAAATATATGAATACAGTTAGCTTCATCTGTTTCTTTTTACTTTTTAAATGTACATACTAGGAAATTTAAAAATACAAATGTGGCTTGCATTTGTGGCTCATATTATACTTCTGTTGGACAATACTGTTCTATAAAAGCCATATCAATAGGCTATCAATGGGTCAACATGTCTTTTCGGACTGCTGGAAAACAATACTAGACTGAAATAGAATTAAGGCAGATACCCTTCTTGTAAGGTTTTCACGGGCAATGATTAGCCAGGTATTTAGAGTAAGCTGTAGTCCCAATGCTATGAGATTCTTCTAACTTATAGGGTCTCTTCTAAAGAATGGTAGAGGAAGCTTTTATCAAATTCTTATAAAAGTGAACTTTGGAAGACTATGTTGTAATACATTCAGAGATAGGAAGAGTTTGATAGAAGATCTTAAAAACTAAGGAGGGCACATTAGGTGGCTCCCCTACATCCTGACAAATGTAAAAACTAATGAAGTGATGATATGAAAATGAAATTGATCACACTCAGTGCTCACTGCGTACTAGAAAGCAACACTCTGTGTGTATCAACTCGATCATATGTAACTGGCCTTTGTGAGGACTTTAATTATGTACCAAGTGACAGCTTCAAATACAAGATTCATAGCCAGGGTGTTGATTGCTGCTATCTTTATTTTCACAGCCACGCTAACTCTTACAGTTCAGAATCTAACGAGTCGACCATCCAATGGGAAACACAAGGCCAAGTCCTAATTCACATGCTCTGAAATGCTTGCACTAATTTGGGTGGTGAAATTGACAGCTTATGTGTGCATATTACATCAAGCTGCATATTACAAATGCTAAGTCTTTGGAAGACATGAAACTAATTCATGCAACAGTCATATACGAGTGATATTGACTCAAAGGAATGAATCAGAAGTCCTCCAGTAAGGGCAGCTGCAATATATTTACCAGCTTTAAATACAATTAAAAATCAGAGCCGATTTCACTAAAGTTGCTGATGGATCATGGTAGATCGGAACTCAATCGGGAGATGGCTTATCATGCTAAAGTCAATTAAAAAGTAGCACAGCTACTGCAAGGCCCAGGTTCCAGAGATATAGAAGTGTGAAGTGAAGCCTCCAGCTGTGTTCAATACCAGAGGAGTCCTCATTCCAGTGAAATGCACTGTTTTGGGTTTAGCATTTCTGAGAAGATGGGAATAAATTGGAGATGAGCCAGAAAATAGGGTTAACAAGACAACTTAACAGGACAAAAACCAGATCTCCCGTCAAAGGTTAAAAGTTGAAGTTCCTGGAAAGGGGACATGGATGGAGCAACGTAGTAACTGGAGTCTACCTGACTCAAGTACAGGAGGGGGTTCTCACCAGGAAGATGTCACTCTCCGTCCCATAGTGTATGTGAGTGTGCATGTACACACACACACACACACACACACATGCACGCCACCAGGGAAAAATGGGCTTACACTAAAGTACAATAGAAATCTACTAAATAATGTCTGGATCATAAAGATGATGAAGGCTTTTAATAAGCCACTATTAAAATTTCTATAATTTCTATTCCTAGAGACTTGTAAAGATGGGAGTGGATAGCACTTTCCGTAACATTGTCTGCTGATAAGGTATACAAACTCCTTTTTTGGGGCAGAGCTAATGAATGTTCTCTTTAATATACTCATCTTGTCATCTTCCTTTTCCATTTTGTTGGAACAAGGATTTCACGTGCCAGTATCCATGGAGAAGTGTGGAGGGAGCACAGGAAGAGGGAGGAATGGGTGGAAAACTTCATGATTAATCAAGATGTGAGGACTGATAGGGTGACTACCATAAAAAAATAAAAACAAAAAGCCCCAAAATGAAAGAAAAAAAGAAAAGAGCCACCTGTCTTAGAGAAATTTGTGCCTGGGTAGAGCACTTGAATTGATGAACTCTCGATGCCCTTTCTCGTCTATGGATTGTTTCACTGTTCCAGAACGGGAGAGAATGAGTCTTCCTTTCTGAACCCTTATTCTGCCCTGTCCATGTTCTGAGACAACTGGCTCTAGTCGCTTCTTCCCCAACAAAGGGCCTCATCTGTCCCATGTGACGACCTTGGATGGTTGGGCCACAGGTAGGTGACCTGGTGAAGACAGAGTGGAATCACTGAACACATGGTCTTTTCCTTCTTGAGCAGTCTGTATGGAGGAACAGAGACTGCGTGAGCAGCAACTGGCCTGGAAGCAGGAGTCAGGTGTTAGGAAGCAGCAGAAAGGCAAGAGATACCTGGACTCCATCAGCAGGGAAGCCTAGAGGGCAATCCCTGATATCTCCTGCTGAGAGGATGAAGAAGGCACAGTCCTAAGGGCTACCTCAGATCCAGAGTGAGCTTTTAGACCCCAGGTGTTCCAGTCACAGTGAGGCCTTTCTGCCCCGCAGTTCCTATTTGAGTTGGTCATCTTCTATTTTTTTCTTCTCAGCTCCTCACCGCTTCTTTCAGGGATGGAATCTCTAATATTCTTTTGGGAAACCATGGTTCCCCACATTCAGTCTCTGTGTGTTGTATAGAGCTGACCCCATCTTCCATTTCCAGGGGTATGTATGTGACTCAAGTCTGGATATTCAGATTATTATCCAGAGAGTCAGAGGACCTGGTGACCCAACTCAAAACAAGCCAGTAGGAGTTGGCCCTTGGACATCAGTGTAATTGTTGGGGAACAGGAGCTCTCTTTTGGGTTGCTAGGATGGCATGATCTAAGCCCAGAGCCATTGCTGCCAAGTCTTTCCCACAGTGGAAAGGGGATAACCTGTCTGGGAATACAGTTGATACAGAGGAAAGCAGAGCCAAGAGATACATACAGGCAGAATTGATTTCCTTGACCAGCAGTACCTGAAACTAGGACAGCAATAGCAAGGTTTTCCAGTAGCTTCAGCAAATAAATTTCCTTTTCTGCTTAAACCAGATTGAGTTAGGTTTCTCATAAGTATTCTATAATTTTTCTTATCAAAGCTGGTTATGATGTTTTGCTTATATTCACTCCAGGTTTCTTTATTTCCACCTATTTCCTTGAATTGCATTTCTACTCAGAAAAACACAAAAGTGTCTCTCATCCTTACACACAAATGAGCCCAACTAACACATACCTTTGCATTACTTGGTAAGTGGCATTGTGTTGAATTTCTTCACTTGGGTCTACTAGGGCATGTGCAAAATTCAATAAGTAAAAAGTGTGGTGCATGATGAGCATCAGACTTATGGGGAGGCCTGAGTTTTAGTCCTAGATCTGACATTAAGTGCCCTCGTTCAAGCTACGTGATCTTGGATGGGTCATTCGTCTTCTCCGCGTTCCCATTTCCTCACTGGCAAAATGTGGGAGTTAAGCTAAAGAACATCAGTTAATAGCTCTATATATCTGCATGGTGGTTTAATCATTTCTAAAATGATTTCTCATTAGATTACATTATTCTATATATATATCATCGTTACAGTTCCTCTCAGCTATAAAATTCTATGACTATCAGTAGCTCATCAGACCGTTTCCTTACCTAGAAATGCCAACTGCGACTCTTCACTATTTCAAAGGCTACTTTTTTCTATAGTTTATCTGTCCATCCGTCCGTCCCTTCATTCATTCAACAAGCATTTATTCCATGCTACTAGATATTAGACAATGTGCTAAAAAGCATGGATTCCACCCTCAAGGATATGCCACTCTAACGGAGGAGATACACACATGCCGTTGATGACATAAACCGACAGATACATATAGAATTAACAACCTTGACAAAGGCTATAAAGGACAAGTACAGATGCCTTAATAGATATAATAGGGAGGTCTGATCCAGCTGGCAGATCAGGCAAGGGGAGGTCTCCCCAAAGATGAGCAACTTGGACGGAGAGCGGATGGATTAATGGCAGCTGTGTGGACCGAGGGGCTGAGGTAGGGCTCTCCAGACGTAGGAATGGCAAAACATGTTGGATGCTACTTAGGGGCTGCAGAATGGTAATGTGCCAGAGGGCTTATCAGTCAACTTTGCCAAAACCCTTGGTGAAGAAAATCATCATTATTCCCTCTGTTAACAAGAAGATATTCAGAATCATGAAATGCAAAAATCCGGAAGGAAGTGCCTGCTGAAGTCAGATCTCACCATTCCCAGTCTCAAATGTTCCTGTGCGGTGCCTCTCACTCGCTTTAACTTACACCTCGAGGAAGTCACTCAACTTCCCTGGGTCTCGGATTTCTCATCTATAAAACATGAGGCTTGGGTTCTATATGATTTCTAAAGTCTGTCTTGTATGCAGCATTTTATGTTTCTAGAAATACACCTGAGTTAGTGGAGAGGGAGAAAAGAGGCCATGAATCCTACGAAGCGCACTTTATTTAAAAAACAAAAATCAGCGTGCATTCATAGTACAAGAAAATGTTGTAGGCACCATAGCTATTGAAATGCAGGTTGGATAGAGCCAAAAATAGCTAACCCACAGCTAATGCAGGGAAACTACCATGAAGCATTTCCTTGGCAATTGAGTTACTTAAAGGTAAAGTAACTCATTCTGATCAAAGATGGGTTCCTCTGCTCCTCATCCTCTTTATGGGTTCTTCAATTGTAATTCAGTGTAAAGGGAAAAAAAGACATGTCGCGTCCATTTCACTAAAAAACAAAGGTCATCCAAAAAATATAAAGAAAAGGTCAATCTGGTTGGCTCCAAACAAGCAGATCCTCTAACGGGAGAGGCGTGCTCAGCCCTCATGGGTTCTTGAGTGTTTTAGGATCACTTCCGTCTTAGACCGGTTCCTGCAGATCCCTCAAGTTCTTAAATCATTTGGGGCAGGTGATGCCAGAATTTACAGGAAACTGACATTTGTCAGTCTAAATGCAAAGTCTTGGATTTCAAACCAGTCAGCTCCTTCTAGAGAAGGAAAGAGGACAATAGCTGCTATTTCTTAGATGCATAATCAATGCTGCAGGGGTTGCTAGGCAACGGGCAGAAAGCCTGTCACACATCCCTGGGTGCCTCCAATGGAAGAGGAGCATCTCTGGCGGCAACTCCTCAGAGGTGACAGGCTGGGTGGGGCCCCGGAAGCTGCATTCCATTTGTCTCATTCCTTAAAAAATCTCTTTGCTGTGGTTAGGACTGAACCATAGAAATTTTCCTCCCAGGCTCAGGGGATAGTGTTTGAATACACTTCCAGTTGCCGAGCCCACAGCCCGAAAAGTGAGCAGGGCAGGCTGGTGAGAGCAGCTCTGTAAGGGGTCCATGTGTTATTCAGATCCATTCATCCTGGAGCTGGGGAAGGTCTCACTCGTGCCTTGGGTGGCTGCAGCCTCTGGATCCCAGAAAGTGAAAATGGGCATCCTCTCTGAAGCTAGTAGTCATTCAGGCAAACATAGCCTCTGATTGCAACAAGACTTTGCACGCAAGGTCGTGGAGATGAGACGTCTTAGGTGTGCGACCTTGAAGTTGGAATGAATTTTTGAGTGGCAGGTGCTTCATCCTCTCAACTTGAAATAACAGTTTCATTTGAATTTCAATAAGAAGGAACTAGCAGAGAGGGAGTCAGGAGTTGATAAAGGGGAAAATTAAGTTTGTGTTGGTTTGATTGTTTTTTTGTTGGTTTGTTTTTAGCAGTGTTGATTCACAAGCACTCACCATAGGTCATGAATTTGCCAACTTCTTTGGCAGGAGGTTTATGAGGACCAGGTCCTGTGTCTAGGTCAGAGGTGGGATTAGGACTGGGACTGGATTCAAACCAGGGAGGATCCTCACTGATAATAGCAGTGGGAGATGTGCCTAAATGGAAGCAGGCTGTGGGCAGGGCAATAGTCCACACCCAGCTGACGCTGGCTGATCCTTCATCATGACCAGCCCAGGCCCTGAAGCCCTGTCTTAGCATGTGTTGGGAAGGAAATGAATGCAGGAGTTGAGGGTGCGTGGATTTAGCCGGGGAACACTCTGTTTTCAAGGGCATTCAGAGAAGTACAGCGAAGCAGGCAGAGAATACAGAATGACACTAAAATGAAAGGCTCTCCCCACTAGGAAATTTGGTGATTCCCTCTCCATATCTGGCTGAGGTCCCTCAGCTACTCCTACACTGTCATCTAGGATTCCCTAATCTCCCAGAATTTTCTCACATTCAAAGATGCTCACCTTCTGACCCCCAAGAATCTGAATTCAGAGTCTGAAGGCCTGACTTAGCTCCCTGGGTGGCCTCCAAATATCAGTGGGAGGAAACATGAACCCAGAACATGAATCCATGGTCTTCAGTGTCCTTGGGTATAACTCTTGGCTAGATTAGGATCAGATCTTCCCTAAGCTTCTTCCATCTCTCATATTTTATCAGTCTACGAATCTACAAAAATAGAGGCACCTTTTGGTCCCATTTACCCAAAGTGCGGGGAAAAGCTGCAGAGGAAAGCGAAGACTGCAGATAGAACACTGCCAAATGTTCTGAACATTTTGTGCTTTAAAAAATAACAAACTTTTTGGGTAAATGAAAGAAAAGAGGAAGCAATCACAACCAGGAACCCCCCCCCGCACCCCCCCCCCGAGTCACGGAAGGATTCTTATTTTACACCTTTTACCCCACTTGACCTCCCATCTTTCCAGTTTCACCTTCCTGTCTCCTCTCCTCTGGCTCCCTCTCCCCCTCCATTTGCCTAGCTTAGTGAGATGATGTTTATTGATATTACATTTACCCTCCCTAGAAAGTTCTGTCCTTTATTTGCTCCAAAGTGCAGCTTTTAGAAACCTTTGGTGAGAGTCTAAGAGCCTCCGTGCCACTCAGTTTTGGTTACTCTAGATGGTATCAGGAAAGCAAATGCACTGTTTCTTCATTTAGATGAATTTTAACAGAAACTGTGTTTAATCCGCAGGATGGGTAAGTTCCAGAAGAATTTTCTCTCTCCTCAATTACCTATTATGTATATACTAAAGTATTTCGATGCTAAGTACAGCAGTAATGGAATAGACATTTGATTTTTAAACATGAAAGGTTGTCCTGGTTGTAACTAGTAAACAAACACCACTCTATAAACATCCTGTGTTTGGCAGAAACAAACAAAACCCAATCATCCTCCGTGAAGCCAAGAAGCTACATTTTATTATACTAGCCAAGCCCATATTCCTTTGCCACTTAATTCATTTTATAAATATATGCCTCTTTTAAGTCTTTTACATATATTATTCAATACCTTGGTGAGTTGGGTTTTCTTTTTTTTTTTTTTAGTTTTGACAATGCATATGTAAAAGATCAGCTGAAGTCTTTTGTGCTATTTTTGTTAATTCTTATGTTTTAGAGAGCTCAGTGGAACTTTCATCCCCTCCAGTAACATTTATCTTACTCAAGACCAGGTCTCCGTTTTGAGTTTTGGGAGGAAGTGGTGGGAAGTAGGGACTTTCAGCCTCCTTTATTTCAGTAAAACCTTGTGTCTCCTAGGGTGGTGGAATCTACAAGAGATACCATCCACCCCAGGATGGAATCATGCCCATACTGTATTCAATCCTGGGGCTCTGGGAACATTTGGGAGGGACAGGGACAGGTGTAACAGAAGATGTCAGCAGAACAGAGAACTGAGAGGGAAAGCGAACTCCAGTCTCCCTCCCAGAGCCTCCACTGAGGACAATCTGCACCTGAGCTTAGTACAAGCACCGAGCCATCCAAGGACACAGATTGAGTCTCCAAGACTTGGCTGGAGGAATTCTGTTTGACCCTACTGACCTCCATCCAGTATTTAGTTAGCATTGACTTGGAAGAGTAGCCCAGAGCTATTTACAGCCTATGGACTGGTAGGTCGCCCCTGAGAAGAAGCTCCGACAGTTAGATGTGCCCAAAACACCCTTCCTACCGTCCACTTAGTTCCAGGAAATTTGAACGCATCCACCAGAGCAGACATAATTTGCTCCTGAACTGGCTGAATATAACATGAAATAACGTACTTCCACATGTGAGTGTGACCACGGATAATGAGACATTCTGGAGTGTTCTCTTACCTTCACTGCCACCAAGATCTTGTCCTGCTCAGGACAGAGGTTATAGCATTCAGCTAGGAAAACTTTTCCAAAGGCTCCTTCGCCTAGCTCCCTTTTCAGAACAATGTTATGTCTCTTGATGTGCTGAACAACTGTAAAACAAAGACAGAATGGAAATTGGAATCGAGGCACGCGGAGGTGAAGGCAGAGGGTGGGAGTCAGGGGCCCGCCTCCTGAGCTTCTCCCCTCTGCCCAGCAAACCAAAGGAGAGGCTCAGTATCCGTCCTCACTGTCCACCCCAAGTGGCTGGAAGGAGGTTGCACCAGCGTGCTCTCCAGAGCTCAATTATTATTTTCACTAGAACTGAAAGAGTGACCTCCCCGTTGGCTACAGAATGTCATTAATGAACTTTCCAAATTAGGAGAGGGGAGAAATGAGAAAGGATGGGACATTAACGGCAGGCCTCTCACAAGCCAGACGCTTTGCATATACTAGTTTGTCATGTGTCTCGTGGGGAAAGGCAGGGAGAGAGCCAGGAATCCCTATTTCTTTGTTAAGATGCCTCAGACTTCTAGAGGAGGGAGGCTCAGAGGAATGAGGCTCATGGCTAGTTAAAGCTTTGTCCTCCTGGTGAGCCGGGCTAGACCATGGTTGAGACTCACTTCTCGTTCCAGAAATGTTTAGACCATGCTACGGCTGGCTTCCCCAACCCTCTCTAAGATCATACCCTAGTCTTGGCTCTCCAAAGCCAAGAAGAGACAAGAATAGCTGCATGGCAGGAAGACAGAATACTTCCCCCTCTAGTCTAGAGTGGAGCTGGTCCACATCAACTCATCTGTACTTCTTCCTGAGGAACAAGGCAGGAGGCAGCCAAGGCTCTCTGGAAGCCCATCAGCTGCAAGGCGGGGGAGCAGAACGAAGCATTGCTCAGAAGGACAGAGCCAGTGGGAAGCCCAAAAGGAGACTCTGTGGAGGACAGAGCTGCAGTGGGAGCTTGAGCCTCTTCACCTTGACCGTCAAATGCTCCCACCCTCAGCACAGGGTTCCACAAGGTCATTGCCTGCCATTCTTTTCTGGATGCCTCATCCCTGAATGGCAGTATTAAAAAGAGATTGAGAAGCCCTCTGGAACTTGGAATGTGTAGCTAACAGTATTCTCTCATTTTACTCCCACAGCCCTGGGAAGCATCCCTCTCCATATTTTGTAAGTGGGGAAACTGAGCCTGCAGAAATTTCAGTGATTCTCAGTGGGGGAACGGAGGAGTTGAAATTTGAATTCAGGTCTATCTGAATCCAGAGTACATGCACAAAGTTTCTTTTCCATAGCAAATCGTGTCACACATGGCAAGAGAAATAGAAATATATAAACAATAAAAAGTAAATATACTCTTCCACCCTTCAAAGGCCAGTTCAAATTCTCACTTCCTGAGAGGGTTTCCAAGACAACTTTGGCCACCAAAGTCCTCCTTCTCTGAATTCATAGTATGTCATGATTTATGCTTAGTTGAATTCTGGCTTATCTCCCAATCATTGCACATCTGTAAACTCCCCGAGGCTAAGAGCAACCCCATCTATCTCCTATAATCATGTGCAATGCCTCAGGTGCTGAGCCCGTGGAAGATTTATTACTGTGGTTAAATTTGATGATCTTTCTTTAAAAGTTTTTTTTCTTGAATGTGAACTGCATTGTGAAAACAAAAGGAAATACAAAGCATATTTCTGTAGTTTAAATAAAGTAAACCTCCCATCCCATTCAAGAATAGACCATCATTAGTACAGTGAAAACACCACTATGACACCTTATTCTTCCTTGATGGTATCCACTTCCCCACTCTCTTCCAGGGGTAATTACTAGCCTGAATTTTGTGTTAATCATTTCCTCTATAGGTTTGCTACTAATGATATATCCCTAATGAGATATTGTTTGACTTTGCTACATAAGTGGAAACATACAATGTGTGTTCTTCCATGTCTTGCATTTTTCACTCAACAATATCCTTGAGATTGAGTTGCATTGAGTTACAGTGTGTGTGTAGTAGTAATTCCTTTGCTCTTACTACTTTATAATATTCTCTGAAAGGACTATACCACCACTTATTTATTCATTCTATGTTGATGGATCTGCTCTACAGTTTCTTTTTAGATACAATTTCATATAAAATGCAAGTGGTGATTAAGGTTTTGCTTTAATAGGATTTTCCCCCTGATAATTCGTGTGGTTTGGAGCTATGACAGCTTCCATGGCCCTCTGGGAACACAGGGTGATTAAAAAAAAAATCAAAAGGTCTTTTATGAGCAACAATATTAATGAATATAAGAATGTATATTAATTTCTCATGCTCCAGTAGCAACGGCTGAACTTAGAGAAATGTGTTCATTAGGTAGAGTGCCCATATAGAGACAAATGTAATTCTTGCAGAGAATTAGCTGCCATATTTAAATCTAATATTTAACTCCATGGTTGTCACACGTTCATTGAGAATTAAATTGCCACTTGATTTACTTTACATTCTCACCAAATCGAGGCAAGTATTTAACTTTTTTTTTTGCTTTTGATTTACACTTTTCTCTCTCTTTCTTTCTTTCTTTCTTTCTTTCTTTCTTTCTTTCTTTCTTTCTTTCTTTCTTCTTTCTTTTTAATTTTTTAACTAGGAGAAGAAGTTGGTGGGAAATAAGTTGAAGTGTATAAAGCTATGGATAAAGCCATAATTCCATCACCTTTAAAACTAAAATTGATGGGACCGGTTTTTCTATGCTGACCTTGAAAGCAGTAAGTTTATCTTTTCTTTCAGAAATGGGCTATTTTGCATTAATTTGCTTTGCTGGTTTGGGACATAATAGATTATATGAATGGATTTTTACCAATGGATTCCCTCTAAGCAGAATTTCTCTTTTATAAGACTAGAAGCCACTCAGAAGCAGAGAGAAAAATTTTGTGTTTGTATTTGTGTTCCTGACAGGGCCTCACAGTGCTTTGCAAATAGCTGGTGCTATACAAATATTTGTTGAAAAAAGGTACCAACAGTAATTAACAACCACAGATAAATACTGTTTAATCAAATATCATTTCAGTTCACTGACAACCATCTTCTCAACTGGGCAATAAAGCAGCCCAGTTCTCCAAGGTCAGGGGTGGGGACAACTAACCTGAAGCTCCCACATCACTGAGCTAAGAATTTCTTCCCAATCTCCTCCAAGAGAGCATCAGGGCTCATCCCCAACTGCCCCAACTCCTGTTTCCATCCGTCACCACCGGAAGTCCTCGGACCATCTCAGGGTATCATCCCTCCTTACCTAACCTCTTACTCCAACACCACTCATAAATGCCCATCCCTTCATCTCCCTCAAAGACCTTCTCAGGGGCCCTCTGGCCTTGTTTCACGCATCAGCTCCCTATGTCCCCAACCTCTCCTTAAGCCTCCCTCGACCTCCTTGACTCAAATAAAATCTTGGCTATGCCCAGAGGACCTCTGTGGCCTCAAATGGAGACCATCCCCCAACCTTTTCCCAGGTACTTGAGGGCCCGTGTGCTTAATTTCTGACCACTACCCCCTTTCTCCTGCCAGAGCCTCAGCTGTCTCAAAGAATCTATTTTAAGGATCCAGCAGTCTATACCACTTCTGCCCCCTCATCACTGGTTACTCCTCTTATCCACCGATCTCCTGGCTTACACTCTTCCTCTTCACCCTACCCATGCCATCATTCTCAGAGCCTGAGGCACAGAGACGTTCAGTAACTTGCCTAAGCTGCAGAAACACTGGGCTACCATTTATCTGAGTCTTTTAATAGTGTAGCCAAGAGCCAGGCACTGGGAGGTTTGGTTTGGCTGTCTGGATGGCATTAAGGTGACTTTCTCTGGGAGCAAGACTGTCTTAATGAAGGAAGCAATGCACTGATTCACATTCTGCACAAGCTCTTGATTTCACTGTGGACTAGCACTTTGAATAACACTGTCTTAAAGGGCCTTATGAACATTTGGATTCATTTGATACAAAATATTCTGAGTGAAGTGAGTCTAAAGATTCCATGATAAATAAACTATCAGGTAAGTATGTAAAATTTTTACATGCTTCCTTTTCTGAGATCAGTCAATTGTCTGTTCTTAACTCCTGAGACTTGAGTAAAATCACCTCAAACCCAACGTGAACAAGTAATAAAAAAATAAATAAAAACCCAAACTCTACCATAAATGTCTTCCTACACTTGGAGGAAAACTCAAAACAATAGTTGATTTAAAAAAAAAAAAGTTTTGTAGAAAAGTTCCTCTTTAAAATTCACCGTGCTAGAAGATGAGGAGGTATCAATGCGAGATGGAAATACACCAAATTCATATGGTCTGCAGACTGACCTATGTACCCCAATAGAGTCAAAACAAAGCACGGGATTAAATTATTGTATGAACAAATCTACTCTATGGAATCAGAGAGAAACTGATGACCAGCAATAGTAATCAGGATGAGTGGCTGAAAACTATCTGGATGCCTTTGCCATTAATGGGATTTTCCAGAGTAGAAATTTGGTGCCCTTGGTCATTTGCTTCATGAGGACCAGAACTGAGTAGATTTCCAGTTTTGTGTTAGTATCACATTACAACCCCTGACAGATGCATTTTCTCACAAGTACCTTCAGTAGTTTACAGAGACGCTTGCAGTTTCAGATGGTTTAAATCAAATTTCTCGTATCGGTATCCCCCAGAAACAGATATTCTATATAGACACACAGGCTATAGATAAAGTATTAATCTATGTCCATATTCATTACTACTAAATCTAAAACTAACGAAATAAATAAATAAATAAATAAATAAATAATAAATAAATAAATAAAACTACCCACTTAAGAATGAAATCGGAAATGTATCCTTCTAATTTCCTCAGTAATGCGGCTTCATAGAAAGCCCCTTGGCCCAGTGGACATATCCTGCTCAGCCTATGACCCTTAAATTGAGTCATTAATTGAAATCTCTAATATATGCCAAGTACTAAGTGATCTAAAGTTACAAGGAAGACTATTCTAGAGTTTGGAGCAGAAAGGTAAAAAGTAATATGCTCTAGAAGACCATATTCTACAGTAGATGCAATCTCTCTGTTTCTCTACAGACCTGAGTGTGGGGTCAGCCTTAGCATTTCCATCTCAAAGGACTGGATGCTATAATGGCAAAAGAACTTAAACCTCCTCATGTTTGGTAGTCAGCAAGTGAGGCTCAGAATAGTGATGCATTTCCCCAGGGCCACAGTGCTAGGAGGTGACGGAGCCAGGACTCTATAACATAGGCCCCCATTTGAGACTGAAGGCAGTGAGGGCCTCTTGGCAGTAAGGTGGAAATAGGCATTTCATCTAGTTAATATCTCTTCTATCAGAAATACTTGAAATGCTCACATTTATCATCTGAAATGGACCAAGCATCTCATACTCAAGAATTTCATCAGAAAACTGCTAACAAAATAAAATGAGTGCAAAAAGTAAGAAATAAAACTTAAATACCTTGGAAAAAGCTTGAGCTTGATTTTATACAGGATGAACAAATGTCATTTACTAAATATCTTACTGTCTATTTCATGGGCAGCATATTGAAACAGGTAAAATCATCCACCTTGTAAAAATAAAGTTGCATGAAAGACTGGAACTATGGTTTTGAATTTCATCTACATTTTTATTAAAATACAAGGTAGCACTAAATTGGAAATAAATGCAATTAAGACCACAGACATAAAACATACCAGGACAAGACAAGGCGAAATATTCATAAATAATATTTATGATGAAAAAGAACATGTAATAATACTGAGCTGTTCTTAAGTACTTTTTAGCAAAAAATCCCAATGTGCATTACCATCAATTAATTTTCATATCTCTCCAAATGAGGTCAACAGTCACATTTATTTTACAGATGACACCGCAATTAATTGACTTACTCATGGTCATAGAGGGACCCACTTATCCTTTTCCAAGTGCTATTTCCACTGAAATGAGGAAACGGGGAGGGGCCTAACATGTGCAGATTGCTATTATGGGCCAGAAAATGTGCTGAGAGGTTTACAAGAATTATCAATCTTCATAGTAATCCGGTAGGGTATCCTTATGTCCATTCTCAAATTAAAGTAAAAAGAAGAGGATCAGATGAGCTAAGTAATTCACCCAATGTTGTACAACCAATAACAGGCAGAGTTAAAATTCTTTCTACTACAATATTCTACTTTGCCTTGGCCTTCTTATAGAAAACAAAGTAAAAGAAAAGCCAGATTAGCTGGATTTTCTCCACCTAGGGATATGTGGGTCGACTTTTACCAATTTAGTTCAATAAGTCTTGACTAAGCACCTACTATAGCCTGGGCATTTTTCTGGGGCCCACTATCCCCAAGGATAGTGGGGATGAGCAAAATAATCCCTGTCCTCAAGCAACTCACAACCTCAAGGAGCAGAAAAACACATATACTCATATCTATCATATCTTTTACTAACACCTTTGCTTCATTCACAAAAGATTGTAGGTATTTGATGTGACCATGCAAAGAAAAACAAAACACTCAAATAAAAATTCAAGTCCAGGAAAGTGGAATAGAAGGCCAAGACAAGGTGTTAAGTAGAAACGCAAATGTGCAGATTCTAGGGGTCCCACATGGTTATTAAAATTAAGTCATAATTTGGCTCTGAGCTTCCTGGCAGCAGCAACCAAAAGAGAAACACAATAATTAATAAAATGTTGACTACCCATAAGTAAAAGCACACAGATTCCTTATGGTAAGTGAGATTCTTCATGGCATTTAGTTTTTGAAGGAATATATCAAAATATATCATATATCATATATATATCAAAATATATTTGAAGGAATGTGGATTTTACACAGGGGATCAATGTCCTCAATCATGCCCATAGAGTAAATAGTGTTCTTTCTTAAGAATAGTGCTTACACAAACCATGAATCATGGAACACTACATCTAAAACTAATGATGCAATGTATGGGGATAATATAAGAATAAAAAAATTAAAAAAAAAAAAAAGAATAGTGCTTATAGCAGAGCTCCGTAAGAAATAAACACACAGCACAATAGCTACCCTCGGCAAAAGCACTGCAAGATATGATGGCATCTTATCAGAATGGCATAAAAATCAAGGTCTCAGGGAATGCTCAAGAATGCCTTGGGGATGTGATTTCCCTATACCCACTGCTGGGCCTAGAACATGTCAGGCGATCAACACAGAGAACAAGGAGCCATGTGATCAAAATGGACACCTAAGAAAGGCAGGAGAAAGGGCCACAAATGAGCCTGATGGGGGCACAGGAGTAAACAAGAAGTAAGTGGGAAGAAGGGAGGGAGGGAGGGAACTGGTAGGAGAGATTCCTGGGGAAGCCATTGAGGGTCCAGTGGGTAAGAGATACCAGAAACATTCTGAAACAGAGAGTAGAGATTTTGAGTGAACCACCTTCTGAAGGCCTCAACTCTGCTGCTCGTCACAGCATGGAGCCAAGGAAGGAGGAAGTAGACTTCTGGGGATTCCGGAAGGGCCCATTAAGAATAGACCATCATAAGCTTTCAGGCTAAGCCTGGCATGGGGTCCAGTGATGGGCAAGACACTCTTGCAAGCAACTTTACATTCCTGGGAAGACACCAAGTAGCTAATTGGATGCCCCATACAACATCCAGAGGCAGCAAAGGACCCTTCCATCCTAAACCAAATTTTAAGACCCAGTGCTGAATGAGAGCAGGGCAGCTGTGGGGGAAGGGAGAGGGAATGGAGATTATTGAAACCCAAAGTCACAGGGGATAAAGGTGATCAGGTTATTTGAAGTTAAAATCCAAACACTTCTTGTAGAAAACATCCAAGGAGGGGGGAAAGCCCCAGAAATCATCTTTCAAGCTGTGAGACTGAAGGGAACACCATACTTCAAAATACACATACGGCACATCCTTCGCTTTGACAGCCCCTAACAGCCAAAATTATATCTGTTTTACACACTGGCATGTGGTGGAATTGGATTGATTTGCCCTGACAGCCCTCCCTGCTGGAACAATACTTGTCAGTCAGCCCCAGCAATGTTTATATTTTCAAGAATAATTATGCCGAGTGATTGTACGAAATCTTGGCAGGTGGGCCAGAGGGTCTTATCTGTCTATCCCTCTGACCCTGTGTCCCTGAGCTCTAAAGCTCCTCCTGCTCCCGAGGATGGAAAACATCCCTTTCATGACCCACACCCCCTCCTAAGCTGTATGCACAAGCCTCCATTTGAGGGTTCAACACTGGTGCCTGTCTTATCATCTGAGACCCTCCACTCCTGTGCCCTCCCCATGGAAACTTTCCTTCCTTCAGTAACTTCAACTGGTAGTCATTATGGTTTCTTAATCAACTTCTTCAAGATAGTTGGGCTTTACCAATGTACACCTACCTGAATGCTCTCATCATGCAAGACATCTTTAGTTTTGGGTGGGAATTCAGGGCTTCCCTGACCTGTGTCTAATGTAAACATAGTGACTATCTTCTCTGTGCACACACTCTAGCACACATGTTCTAGATCACAATGGTATCAATGGTGATGGGAAGGACAAGCAAAGTACAAGGCAAGTGGGCCACTCAGGAAAGGCTCATGAGGCCATTGGGCCAACCTCAGAAGAGCAGGTTGGAGTCTTTATGAGGGAAGCTCTGAACTCAAGAGAAAGGGGCAAGTGCTTTGCTTAAGGCACAGTGGAAGGCCAGTGGTCATTTTATAAGGTCCAGAATTTCATGCCAGCCTCTCAGGCTGCTTTCCACGGCTCTAGACTCTGCCCCGATTCCAGGAGAGTCCATAACCAATGATACATGGCCAATATCCAAAAGATGGAGGGTGACAGACAAGATTTTTGGGTGCATCCCAAATATTTTCCATCTCTAGAGGGCTTTCTGTCCAATTAATAGGCAAAGCAGAGTCTGATGATATTTCCTCTTTAATATGCTTATTTCAGAACTCACATTTTGGAAGGTAATGTTAATGTTTATTTTCTTTAAAGGATTTTGTAATACTTGTAGCATCTTTCAATTCTTCCCCCCCCCCCACCCCCTCATTTCACCATTTAAGCATCTATGTGAAGAGCGCTGTGTTGGGTGCTGTGGAAGACCCAAGGATGAAGAAGGAGAAGAGGATGTCAGTGGATGTTAAATACATAGCTGCTGTGTGCTAGGCATTGTGTTAAGCACTGTACACACATTCTCTTCTCGAGACATTCTGACGGACCTGCGGAGAGACATCACTGTCTCCTTTTAGGGAATGTGGTAACTGAGTCTTGAAGATGTTAAGTAACTTGCCCAGAGCCACACAGCTGGAAAGTGGGCAAGGCAAGCTCAGACTGGTTTCAAAACCAAGCAATCTCCCCCAGTAGAACATGAATCTTTCCCCCAAAGGATGGGCAGTGTAACAGAGAGATGAGGCAAATATACAAATAACAATTGTCAAAGGCAGACTATCAAAACTGCTGTGACAAATGTAAAAAAATATAGGGTTAAGGGTGTATAGAAGAAAAAGAGTCAAATTCTTTGAGTAAAGGATTTGGGGTTGGAAGATGTGCCACGTGAATTTTCCCTTATAAGTTGAGTGGGGCTTGAAATGTTGGTCAGAAAGAAGGACCATGTTGGCCATAATTAATTATGACATTTCCAAAATGCCAGGATGTCAAGGACTTGATCGTACACTGGATCTTCATGTTAAGACATGTCCACATTAAAGTCCCAAACCTGAAAACTGTTTAAGTTGAACTAAATGAAGTTTCCATTTGTGCAGGCCCAAATGTGACAAATATCAGCTATTTTGTATGGCTTAACCTAATTTATGGCTAGGCTGTTGTGTTTGCAAACAGAACTTCTGGATGTTAGAAAAGAAGCCCTATCTTTTAATTTTCAAGAAAATATTCAGGAACTCAATACACGGACATGGTAAGAAATCAAATAGTACTGAAGAACTCGTGATGGAAAGAAATTGTACCCTTCTACATGCCTCCCTATCCTCAAACCCATTCTCTTGGGTGTCTGATTCAATCCAGTTTGGATTTTTGTTTTCTAGGGATTTCCTCCAGAACTCTAATCAATATGTATACTTTCTCTTCCTGTTTTCCCAGTTTAAGACACTCAGCAATTCTCTGCCCTTCAAGAGAAAGATTTTATTCACACTATCTCCCGCCTTTTCCCAATAACTGGGAGCTGTATATTTTTAGTTCTTCTACTGATAATCTATCATACCCTTTTTTAAGCCATTATGCTAGACTCTTCCGTATATCATGAGCCTATTAGCTCCCCCTACCTTTCCTCTACCCCAGTCACTTCACATACTCTTTGATCTTGACCTTTACTGCAATTCTGTCATGACTGTTATTATGTACTTCAACTTATGATATGGTACAATTAAGTGTCTTATGTGACTAAAAATTGAAAAGTGATAAACACAATTTATTTCGATAAACGGCCAGCTTAATACTGTATGCTACAAGGTTAAGTAGGTGCCAGGACTGGATTTTCTTTTCCACATGTCTAATGTCACACAGAGAACTTCTGGGCCACTGGAAGGAGGATGTTCCTAAGCATCAAGATCAAATGCCTTCTCTTCCCTACCATCAAGATTGTCCTAGTGTATAATTCAAATCGATAGATTTTTCATTTATCCTGTTGGCACTTGGCAGACCTTTCAATTTGAGGCCTGGGGTTTCTTCAACACTGGGAAATTGCCTTCTGTTTTTTTTCTTTGTTCATTTTTTCTCTACCATTTTTCTGTGTTCTCATTACTATTTGGAAATCTTAGTAGCCTATGTCACCTCTCATATAGTTGAACTGTATGAATTATCTCTCATGAATTGCTTCTCTATGTCTCTTATCTTTTCTTCACCAGCCTTCTCTATCTCTGCTCTTTATTCTGGAAAATGTTCTTGACTATCTTTCAGACTTGTGATTGAAAACCTTAGTTCAGCATCGTATATTTAATTTCTATGAGTTCCTTCTTGTTATCTTAGGATTCATTTTTTGTAGCTACCTAACTTTGATTTATGTATATAAACATCTCAAGTCAGAGAACACTTGCTTGTTTTTAATTCTTTTCTGATTCCTAAAATACTTGTTTCCTCCAACGTCAGTTTTTTCTCTTTGGATCTTTACATTCAGTGCTTATCATCCTCATGTGTATGCTGGATCTTGAATCTTATTTATATTTAAGGATGGAAGCCTGGGTAGGGTTTCTTGAGCTCTTATGTCAGTAATTCTGTTTTCAGATGGTGATATTGCTTAGGAATTGGGTCACTGGTAGAACACATAGATAGACAGGCCTTGCTTTAGGACACACAGGCAGAAAGTGGGCCATTAAGCTGGAGCATAAACATGCCAGACTAAAGAGAACGTCACTCTGGGGCTTCAATATCCGTACTATTAGCCCTCATCCTCTAGGACAATCTGGCAATTTCTGCATAGAAGTGCTTTTGATTTTTTTTTTTTTAATCTGAGGATAAATAATGGGTGGCTATCTGTTTCCCTGCCAGATTGGAGGGGGCGGTGCATACCACTCATTCAGTTGCCCTGCCAGTATGTGTAAGCCCTTTCCCATAGATACTCTCTACTGTACCTGCTGCATTTGTTGGCTCCAAGCCTGGAGAGCAATAGGGCAGTCCTGCCTCCACCTCAGACCCCCTATAGCATATTCTGAAATGAAGATTCCTCTGCTGTGTTTCATGCATGCCCATGATGACCACACACCATCTCTCTTCCAAAAATCTATTGAGAAATCTTACCCATTAAGGATTTCCACCTCTCCTTCCCTTCACTGTATGGATATGCTCAGCTCAACAGTCCAGATGGAATGTCTTCACTACCTTTCTAAGGAAGTGCTTCTTGGAGTCTCCAAAGCAGATGGGATGTTCTCCAAGAGCTCAAGCAAGACCTTAAATAACCTATCCGTTTTATAAACGAGGACAGTAAGGCACAGTAAAAGTGCTCATTTGCCAGAACTGAGCCAGGACCCAAAACCCGTTTGCTTGCCCTTAAATCCAATGCCATTTTCATTATACTCTGATCCCTCTCATTATAGACATTTATCATCCAAATACAATAAATACCTCAAAAGAGTTAGAACAGAGGAAATCAGGAAAGGCAAAGGCGATATGAAGTCAGTGGAATATTGCTATAATCTGTCCCTGGAAGTCAAATCACTCTTCCTCCATAGCTACCAGATTTATCTCTTTTGTCTTCTGCCTATTTACACTTTCCATCTTTGATGAGCTGCAAAACCTTGGGTGTGAATTCATGTCAAGAAGCATGGTGATGAAGGCGGTTTATGAGCTGTGAGCAGATTTATAACGTGAGAGTCATGGTGTTCGGGTCCCTTTCCTCTCTGTCTTATGATGAAGACTTGTTCTTGTTCTGTAGGCTTCTGTCAGCTGGAATACTTCCAATTTTTGCAGTCAATGATACAAGTTCTGTTTCTGGAGAACAGTTGTAAGAAGTACACAACTAAGTAACATTTACCTAATTGTACTGCTTGAGAGAGGAGAGAACAGTTCCCACCCATTGGGCTTTGGGGTCCTGTTGGGAAACTAGAGAGGGTCCCACAAATCCAGCTCCTGTTATGGTTCCCCAGGTTTTATAATGAAGTCTTTTATAGAAATTGCCTTCTCCTGCGAGAGTTTCAATGCTGCTATTACAAAGGGAACTACTTATACTGAATGTGATTAAAACTTCTGTTCTTATGTGTTAATACGAACCATTTAATTCAGGGTTGGCATGGTCCAAAGTACTGAAATGATATCAAATATTTGGAGTAGATTATATTAAACAAATTCATTCAAGAATAAGCCAACATTAAATTCTACGGTATGCTGAAGTTGAGGAAGAAATCAGTTTGGGGGTACCTGGGGGGTATCGCTAAAAAGTGTCCAGTCCTGCCTGGTAGACCCACTGGGACCTGGGCAGACAAGCCTCTAGGAAGAACCTGATTTCTCAGGAGGAATGACGTCTACAGTGGAGCCTGAGCTTACACTGAGGGCCTACCATCAGACTCCAGTCACTAATTTGGTCTGGGCTCCTCCCCCTAGAAATGCTTGAGTGATCCAATGATGTTTGTAAGGCACAGAAAAAATATTCTTAGATTTTGTCCCTCCATCTTATGCAGGTACACAGTGATTACGAGCCTAGATGAAATGACCCTAACCATCCAAGAACCTGTGAAGGCCAAGGAGGAAAATGCCCATGGAGGAAGAGAAATGAGAAACGAGGAGGGAGGTGTTCCCTGTGCAGGGCCCAGGATGATAACGGGGCAAGTGATGAGTGAAAATGGCCACAGTTCGCAGGCAGGGAGTAATGCGCAGAAAGGAAGCCCCAGTCCAATCTCTGCTAATATCTAACCACTTGACTAAGAGCAATTTACTTAAACTCTCTGTCCAATTTCAATTTATTTCCTTTAGCTGTAAAATGGGAATAAAAATACCTGCCCCCTGCCCCCTAGTGAAAACGAAATGGTATGCTAAATAAAAAGTACTCTAACAAATAAAATGTGCTATAAATGTTATGTGTTGGGACCACTGCTATTTAGCAACTTCACACTCAAGATTACACGGTGACTTACAGATACATTTTATTGGTTCAAGGTAATGTTAACTATGACACACAACAACAATAATAATGGGGCCTGCTGTTCTCCGAGTACTTTCAGGCTCATAAAGTACTCTCCCACGGTCTTTAATTTGAACCTTAAAACAACTCGGTGAAATAGGCTATGAAAATGTCCTGAGTTCCATTTCACAGCTGAGAACACAGAGGCTCAGAGAGGCCAGGGAGTTCATCCAAGTCTGCACAGCTGGTCAGTTCTAGAGCCAAACCCCCAGCGTGGCCTTTTTATTCCAAGTTCAATATCCCTAATGCCCGAGTGGCAGAGTGGGCATTCTGGAGACCAAGAGAGTAAGAAGCTTCATTCCAGACATAAAACTGGTAGATCAGGCACTAAGATCAATGCAAGATGCTAATGCAAAAATAGTGCCAAGCATTTGCCTACCGGAGGGATAGGAAGTCAAGGAGAAGTTAATGTGTATGGGAATTATAGAAAGGTTTCACAGATTTAAAAAAAAAGAAAAGAATAGAAAAAGGAAAAAGGTCTGGGTTGAAATGTGAAGAATGGATCTCTTTGAATAGTTAGAGGCAAAGTGGGGCAGGGCTCTTAAGAAACAAGGAGAAGCCAAGGCACAAAGGCAGGGTAGTAGGAATACAGCTGCTCTGGTTAATCCAGGGTGTGGTGAGAGGGGGCAGGATTAGGGTTTCAATAGAAGTTCCCATTGGTTAAATAAGACCAGATCATAGAGCACCTGTGGGTTAGCTGAGAGGTCTAGATTTGATCCAATAAGTAGATGGGAGCTATCATAGGTTCCTGAATGAGGGTGCGGCATTATATAAGCAGCATATTTTCTGGTAGGAATATGCTCAGTGTATTAAATGCACCCAGAAGCAAAGAGAGAAGCTAGATGTTTGCATTAATAAAGGCATAATCATGAAGTCCTGGGTTACAGTGTGGCAATGAAAATAAAAAGAAAGCTATAAATCGTAACAGCCAACTTGTTGATAATCTGAGCAAAGAATTATTCACTCAGCTACCATACTCCACATGACTCTCAGAAACATGACCAGCTTTTCTCAATCACATTTCCCCTTAGCCATGCTGCCAAGTGATCCAGAGTTGCCAAAGCAAAGGGTTCATTAAAAATCACATGAATTTGGGGCGCCTGGGTGGCTCACTCAGTTAAGCAGCCAGCTCTTGATTTTGGCTCAGGTCATGATCTCAGTGTCCTGGGATTGAGCCCCACATCGGGCTCCAAACTCAGCGTGGTCTGCTTGTCCTTCTCCTTATGCTCCTTCCCCTGCTCTGTCTTGCTCTCTCTCTCTCTCAAACAGATAAATAAATAAAATCTTTAAAAAATATCACATGAATTTGTCAAAAAGATTCCTTATTTCATCCCTTGGTCTTCTATCCAAGAAGACTTCTCAGAAGTAAAACGATTATACACCTGCGCAAACACCTTCGGGCTCATCTTCAGACCTTCCCAATGCAGTGAGTTATGGATTCGTGTCATATGAATTCCTGCACCTAAGTGTCAGAAGATGTTGTTCAAGAGTCACCTTTCATTGGACCCATATCACCTCCGAGGAGATGCAGGGGAAGATGAAGAACAGGGGCAAAGCAGGTGAGCAGCAGGCGCAAAGCCCCAGGTGTGGAGCCGAGACGGCGAAGGGGCAGGCCATAGACAAGTATAGCACTGGTGGTTGGAGAGCCTGGATCCCAATAACTTGATTGTCTGGTCCAACCAGATTCTCAGTGCTTGGCTCGGGCCTTTCCAGCACCTGGGATCTGAAGACGTGCTCAGAAGCAAAACAGGTTCAGGGTTGAAACCCATTCCCTTTTTTGGCCTGGCAGGTGTGTCTGCACACATGATCAGATTGGAACATAGCCACAGCCTCTATTTCATAAGTGAATTGTAATAAAGGCATCCTTCCCCTTTAAATTTCAATGGCTGTATCATGCTTTCCATTCCCTCTTCACTTCAGTGTGTGGGCATTACACACACACGCACACCCAGACACCTCACATGCTGTACCAACAGCTGCTTGCCAGTCAATGAAGTCACATTACTCTGTCATGGGGATGTGTGAAATAAGCCTCCTCACAGGAGGTAGGCAGAGGCATGCACGATGCAATCAGTGGAAACGGGATTCTTCTCTCTCCTGCGCCTGTTTTGTTGGCTCATTGAGCAGAGGAGTGAACAAGCTTCGTTGGGTGCAGAACTGTATTTAGGAAAAACCTTTTCTTTTTATTGTCACTATATGTGATAATAACTTCATGAGGCTGTCACCCTTAGATTCACGCTGGTTGGAGATACACGCTGGTTGGACAAAGCAGGCACCTTGCTCGCAGAAAAATCCAACAGAACTGACCTTCTTTTCCCGTGGAAATGTCAACAGCAATTATACAACCAGCACTCCCTAGGCAAATATGCCAGAGCTAGTCTGAGGGCGACAAGGCTGCAGACAAGCTCAATCACTGTGAGGGTACCTACACCGCCTCAAAGCATCTCTCTGGGAGCTGAGACTTCCAATGTGCCCCACCCGGCAGCTGTCACTGTGGCCAAGAGGAGCCCTGCCCGGGTGTTCCCACTGCTGCACACATGTATGGGCTAGCATTCCAGCAGAGCCACCTCTGCCCCAGACTCCAGCCTCCCAGAAAGGGATGACCTGAACCAAGTACCCCAAGTTTAATTGCATTATTTCATAGCAATTTGGTCCTTGGTAAAAAAGAACTTTTGAAAGACAGATGTTCATTGTGGGTCAGATGCACTTGTCTCACGCCTAATGGTGTGCAAAACATTATTTGTCTCACCTGCCATCATTAGACTACCCACAAGGATTTCTCTGCCACCAAAGTCAAACCTCTATCCAAAACCAACCAAAGCCAACAAGCAGGCTTGATTGTTTAAATAAGAAATAGACAGGGAGGGAAAAGCTACAGGACACAGGGATAGGATGAGACTCGGAAGACTAATTAACAGGACCAGGAGAAGGGAGTGTGACAGACTCTCACACACAAGTGAGCTGGCAGCCCTAACTAATTAGCAACAATTAATTTTACGGTAGGAGCAAGAACACATGTATTATGTTCTATAAAAGCTTAATAGCTGTCACCATAAATCACTCCCATCTCTCCCCTGAAATTCAACTTGCAAGCAGGCTGCTTTGAAATCTTTAGGAATTAACAATATAGAGCTGCTATGTCTTGGATCTTAATACAAAAAGTAACATGGTTTTTTCTCTGCCTCTTGGCCCTTGACTAATGTCAGCTGTTGTAACCGAGTTTGGCATCCACAGGCTCAGCTGTACCAGGCCCTGGACCAATTCTGATTGAGGGAGGCAAGAAATGAGCAGCCCCAGGCCTGCTTCGAAGGGATCTGGGATCCACTGTGCTGCTCTAGATTGGACATCCTGTGCGGCCAGATGGGCTCCTTGCCTGAGATGGAAAACAGATCTTTTTCATCCATGCCTTCTCCTATTGATTGGAAGTGCCTCCATAAAGCATTATGCTGAGAGGATTGGGGGCTTAGTGGAAGAGTGCCATGATCAATTAGTAATGTCTGCTGGGCACAGGGATTAGAAATACTGCTGGGTTTGTTGTTGTTTTTTGAAGTTTTTTAGTTTTTTTTAATTTTTCATTATTTATTTAAGTTACAGTAAAATACACATAACATAAAATGTATCATTTTAAAGTGTACAGTTCAACGGCATGAAGTACATTCACAGTTTTGCACAACTATCGCCCGAAATGGAACCCCTGGACCTATGAGGCAGTCACTCCCCATTTCCTCCCCTCCCCTCAGCCCATGGCAACCACTCATCTGTTTTCCATCTCTAAGGGTTTGCCTCAACTGGATAATTCAGATAAATAGAATCATACAATATGTGTGCTTTTGTGTCTGGTATCCTTTCACTTAACAGTGCTTTCAAGGTTCACCATGTTGTAGCAGGTATCAGCACTGTTATTTTTGATCACCCTGACTAGTCCTGTCTGTTGACAAGTGTCTCCTTCAGTTTCCTAAACAGCACCTCATATGTCTACTGAGCTAAGAACCCACCATGAAACCTAGCCAAGTCTTCCTAGGCCCCGTCTTCTAATGGGTGCACCTCAAGGTTTCTCAACTTGATATAAAGCATCTATATAGAAAACTACAATATGCTTAACGGTAAATCTACCATTGTACTTAATGGTAAAAGACTGAATACACTCCCATCAAGATCAGGAATAAAGGCAAGGCTCTCACCATTCTTACTCAACACAGTAGTGGAAGTGCCAGCCAGTACAATAGGCAAATAAAAGGAAGTAACAAGCACAGGATGGGAAAGGAAAAAATAAACTATCTCTATGTGAAGAGGCCATGAAAGTCTATATAGAAAATTTTTTTTAAAAATCTACAAAATATGGGCGCCTGGGTGGCTCAGTTGGTTAAGCGACTGCCTTCGGCTCAGGTCATGATCCTGGAGTCCCAGGATCGAGTCCCGCATCAGGCTCCCTGCTCTGCAGGGAGTCTGCTTCTCCCTCTGACCCTCCCCCCTCTCATGTGCTCTCTCTCAAATAAATAAATAAAATCTTTAAAAAAAATAAAAAAATAAAAAAATAAATCTACAAAATAAAAAAACTCTTAGAATAAGTGAGTTCAGCAAGCTTGTAAGGATGCAAGTAAACATGAATTAAATTGTATTTCTAAGCCTAACAATGAACTGTGGACACCAAAATTTAAAATGCAATACCATCTTAAATTGCTCCTCCAAAACGAAATACTTAGGTATAAATCTAACATAATATGTGCCGGGCTTATATACCGAAAACAATCTTGATGAAAGAAATCAAAGAAGATATAAATAAATAGAGAAACATACTATGTTCATGGATTGAAAACTCAACACAGTAAAGATTTCCATTCTCTCCAAATTAACACAATTCCTATCAAAATCCCAGTGAAATTTTTTGTAGATATTGGCAATATTGTTCTGAAAAATGTATATGGAAATGCAATATATAGGATAGCTAAAAATAGTTTTGAAAAGGAAGAAGAATGAGAAGAATCAGTATATCTGATTTCAAAACTTACACAGCTACAGTCATAATGGCTATGTGCTACTGATGGAGAGATAGATATGTAAATTAATGGTTAGAATAGAGAACCTGGAAATAAACCCACACAGCTATGCCCAACTGATCTTTGAAAAGCATGAAAACACAATTCAGCAGAAGGAAAGATAACTGTAGTGGGTTGAACAGTGGCCTCAAAAAGATACGTCTTGCAACCTCAGAAGATGACCCTATTTGGAATAAGAGTCCTTGCAGTTATAATTAAGGTAAAGATTTCAAGATGAGGTCATCCTGGGTTCAGGTGGGCCTTAAATCCAATGATGAGTGTCCATATACAAGACAGAAACAGAAGGCATAGAGAGTGTGCCCACAGAGAGGGAAAACAGCATGTGAAAATGGAGCCAGAGATTGGGAGGTGATGGGTCTATAAGCCAAGGAACACAAGCATTGGAAAAGGCGAGGAAAGATGCTCTGCTAGAGCCATTAGATGGAGCACAGCCCTGTCAACATTGATTTCGGACTTCTGACTTGCAGGAATGTGAGAAAATACATTTCTGTTGTTTTAAACCACCATGCTTGTGATAATTTCTAGGAAACTAGTAGCCTTTCAGCAAATGGGGCTTGAGCAATTGGACATCCATGGGCAAAAAAACCCCTGAACCATGACCTAAGTCTTGCACCTCATACGAATACCAACTAAAAACTGAATTATGGACTTAAATGTAAAACATAAAACTATAGGACTTTTTAGGGGGAAAAAACTAGAAAGAAGACAATCTTCAGGATTTATGGCAAGACAAAGCTTTCCTAGATTTGACACCAAAAGCATGATCCACAAAGGGAAAAATTAATAAACTGGACTTCATCAAAAACAAAAGCTTTTGCTACAGATCCTATTATAAGAGATGAAAAGACCTAAAAATTTGCAAGCCACATATCTGATAAAGGACTAATACCTGGAATACATAAAGAATGCTCAAAGCTCAACTTAAGAAAACAACTAACAATTCAGTTCAAAGATGGACAAAAGGTATGAAGAGACATTTCACGGAAATGCATACGGATGGCATAAGGCAACCGAGCACACGAAAGGTATTCGAAATAATTAGTCGTTAAAGGAACGGGAAGTGAAACCCCAAGGAGATATCACTACACACCTATCAGAATGGCTGAAACAAAATTTGTGGCAACACCAAAGGCTGGCAAGTGTGTGGAGAAGTCAAATCACTCATCTATTGCTGATACAAATGTGAAATGGTACAGCCATTCTGGAAAATATTTTGGCAGTTTCTTTTAAAAAACCTTAATATGCAACTACCATTCCATTCAGCAATCGCATTCCTGGGCATTTATTCTAGAGGAATGGAAACTTATGTTCACACAATGTACATAAATGTTTATAGCAGCTTTATCCATAACAGCCTAAAATGGGAAACAGCCTAGATGTCCTTCAACAAGAGACTGGTAAGCAAACTCGGCTACATCTGTACCCTGGGACACCACTCAGAAACAAATAAAACAAACTATTGATACACACAACAACCTGGATGAGTTTCTGGAGAATTATACCGAGTGAAAAAAATCCAGAAGGCTATATCTTGTATGACTCCATATATATAACATTCTTGAACTGACAAATTTATAGAAATAGAGAACAGATTAGTGGTTGCCAAGGGGTTAGGGCTAGAAGAGAAGAGCCTGGGAGGGAACTGGGTGTAGCTATAAAAGGGCAGCATGAGGGATCCATGTGGTGATAGAAATGCTCTGTGTCTTGACTGTATCAATGTCAATATCCTAGTTGTGATATTGTACTACAATTTTACAAGCTGTTACCATTGGGGAAAACTGTGTAACGGGTACATGAGATTGCTCTATATTATTTCTTACAACTGCATGTGAATCTACAATGTTCTCAAAGTAAAAATTTAATTAAAAAATGTCAGAGATGTGCCTTGTGCCATCGGATATGTTTTTAATATGGACAAAGCATGTTACTTGCTTGTAAAGAACAGTTTACCACTGAAAGTCACCATTCATCATTAACAATTATGGCTTTGGTCCCACCTGCATCATCAGTGAGCTCCTTGAAGGTCTGACTCATGTATTATTTATCCATAAATCCCCCACAGTGCCTAGAAAGCACCCTGCTATGTAATAAGTGCTCAATAAATGCTTGTTGACTTAATGTTTTTATCAGTAATTCACTGAGTATGCAAGTGTGTGTATTGTGCACTGTTAAAACATCACTTGGTGCAAATGAGAAAAACGTTAAAGAAATGTGTCATGAAGTAAATTAGTGCCATCCTTAAAAAAGCAATTAGATCTCTTTTTATTTTTTTTACTAGTGTTCTGTTTATTTTTTTCTTTCTTTGTTTTTATCGGATTACAAAAGTAATCGATAGTTATTACAGAAAAGTTTTCAAGTCTAGAAAGGTGTAAAGGCCTTTCACTGCACCTATTTTAATGACTAGATGAGTCCCTTCTGATTTGACATGGTATGCTTCCCAAAGGCTTGACCTCAGTTTTCTTGTTCATTGAGTCATCCATTCATCAGATGTATGTTAAGGATCTCCCAAAGGCAATCATACAAACGCAGAGGTAAACATGGCTCCCTACATTTTACAAATGAAACAGACTCACTTGTTTGAAGGGTCCGGCCAGAGGGAGCCTGTATCTCTTTTCTGGTATCCAATATCCGAGTAACTTCAGCTTCCTGAACTTTGACATCTTAAAGGAACAGAGCTCCCCAGTTAATGATAAACACAGCTGAGTATTTCTTTAGCAGTAAAGGTTTTCAGAGAATGTCTCCGGGGGCATCTCCTGGTCTGGTACCACAACTAATAGAGAAGGCAAGAAATAGCTAAATGGTATTGACTGGCCCTTATATAAGACATTGGGGTTTCAGAAACTATAAACTTGGACAAGATTTTGAATGTATTCAAAAATAGAGCACAGCAAAATACAACATAGGATGAGATGATGGGGTCCATAACCACTTTATATTTACATCAAACCAAGCACATATGCTTGGGAGAAGTAGGAAAAGCAAAGCAGGCATTAATCTTTAAAAGAAAAAAAAATAATATCTCCAAAGACAACCAGGCAAAATCCATTACTTTATCAACAGAATGGATTATTTTCATTCCTGCTACTTGTTGATGATGTAAATTTTATCCACCAGCCTGAGCAGAAGTAGACAAAGCTCTTGGATTTTTGCCAGACAGATAAAAAATATGTGTGCTATTTTTTGTTCCACGTGTTAAAAGACATGTTTAACTAACTCAGAGAATATGTTTCTGTTTCTTTATTGTTCCTGTTGATAATAATGGGGACCCAAGAAACCCAGACTTTTACCAAAATACTAAGTGGGATTCCAAATTCAATATGTTTCTCAGTTCACTTTCTAAAAATGTTCTGTTGTGACAGAAATGATTATGCAACTTATCCAATGAAACCCCTTCTTCACAGGTGACGGCCTTCTAACTGGGTTTAACATCCTTTTTTTTTTTTTTTTTGCCTTTCATATATAACCATTTAGTTGAAACCTGCATTAGAAGGAGTCCTGCCTACCAGAACCAGAGTTGTAGGTGTCAAGTTCACATTGAGCATCATTTATAGTAGTGTGATGCTAAGTACATTTTTTTGTGGTTTCAATGAGATACACGTTTCAATTCAGCGAATATTGATTCCATACTTAGTCCAGATCTTCCAGAAACATCCTACCCTCCACTGTACTTTATAGAAATGATTTGAATTTCCCCAAAAGCATACTGGACATTTTTGAGCCTCATGACTGGTCAAGTTTTTCTTTTCTTTCTTTTTCCTTTTTCTTTGTTAAGGAAAAAAGCATTTAAAAATTACTTTTGCAAAAGGAAAAAGTAAAGAATGATCCCAGGTTGGGGGGTGGGGGTTGTATACTGATAAGCACAATTTACAAAGGAATAAACAGAAACATTGAAAGCAAAGCAATCTGTCCACAGGCAGAGCAGACAGCGGCCCACGTGTGATTACAAGGGCGCCCAGAAGGCACTTCTGACTGCAAACTTCTCTCACCTATTACCTTTCTTCTTCATGGACCTGGTTGTTAGGTGACTGGATAGAGCCTATCACCATCCACTAACCCGAGGGCCCTGAGAGAGGGACAAGGGATGGGTCTGTTTGATGGAAAATACACTAAGTCTGGCAAGAGTCACTGATGTGGGGGTTGGGCAAAGGTGGGAAGAGGCAGCCAGTTGCAAGGGCCAAATCAAATCTCAGCCACTCTCCCTTTTGTCCCTGCCACTCTCAGTGCCTGGGGACCCTGCCACCAGAACACACAGCCATGTATCCTCTTCTCCTAAAGGTCTGTCTGCCCATGGTGGTCTGGTGAAGCTGCCCTCCATTGTTACTGATTGTCTCCACCTCACAATTCCATCATCTGTCTTCCTCTCAGCCTCCAACTTCTTCATCCTCTCCTGTCTTGTCATTCCCATGATGTTGCTTCTCTCATTTCCTTATCTTTTTCCTCTTCTTGCTCCTTCTGAATTCTAGACATTCCCAAGCCTGGAGTTCTGGAATTGGCATCTTCTTTTTTTTTTTTTCCTCTTAACATCTTCTCTCCAACTCCAACGATACACTTCTTTCAGGCCTCAAAGTTTTCCTCCATACAGATCTTTCTCCATCAACAACTCTAGCCCCATGGCTCTTCTGAGCTTGTTCTCCATTTTCAGCTTCTTTTGGGCCATTTTCTGTGGGGTGTTGTTTCTGTCTCTCATCCCCACATTATCCTCCACAGTGTCCTTATATCTCTTCTCTCACTCTTCCCTCACATGCCCAGATGGAAACAAAAACAGTTTTGGTTTTCCCTTCTCCTCACAATCAATGGCCAAATCTCAACCACCCTGCCTCTATCATCTCCCCCATGTCTGTCTTCCTTCACTTCCTTCACTGTCATCAGCTTGACAAGACCCTTCCTCCTTTCATCTGTATTCATTTGGTAGCCTCCCATGTAGCCTCCACCTACAGGAGACTTCCGATTAACCATCTTAAGGCACCACACAAACAACATGATTCCCTGATTTTGCTTGCAAGCCAAATGAAGAAATATTTTTTATATTGCAACCTGGTTACACATAAGTCAGTGTTCACCTAAAATTTCATACAACATATTTACTCTCAATAGGGTGATGCACTTTTTAAAACACAACTTAATTCAACTTTATTTTGATTTCTCAAAAACTGACTTCTATGGGGCGCCTGGGTGGTTAAGCGACTGCCTTCGGCTCAGGTCATGATCCTGGAGTCCCAGGATCGAGTCCCACATCAGGCTCCCTGCTCAGCAGGGAGTCTGCTTCTCCCTCTGACCCTCCTCCCTCTCATGCTCTCTGTCTCTCATTCTCTCTCTCGCAAATAAAAAAAAAAAAAACTGACTTCTATGACCCACTAATGAGCTGACACATGCAGTTTAAAAAGCACTAGCTTACGAGACAATTTGGTAAAAAACTTATTTTCCTCTTGTCCTCTCTTATATCCTACCTTCTGTCATTCAGGAGAAGTAGAGAATTACATCATTCTTTAATTATATCCACTACATCTTTTTTTAACATAAAATTTAGCATCTTAACTCCTTAGAAGTATACAGTTCAATGGCATTAAGTACATTCACACTTTTACACAATCATCACACCATCCATCTCCTGAGCTCTTTTTATCTTGAAGAACTGAAACTCTATACCCATTAAGCAACTCCTCCTGCCTCTCTTCCCCTAGGCCCTGGCAACCATCATTCTACCTCTTGTCTCTATGAATTTGACTACTATAGGGACCTCCTATAAGTGGAATCATAGAGTATTTGTCCTTTTGTGGCTGGCTTACGTCACTTAGCGTAATGTTGTCAAGGTTAATATATGTTGTAACATATGTCAGAACCTCCTTCCTATTTCAGGCTAACAGTCCATTATATGTATGTGCCATATTTTGTTTATCCATTTATCCGTTGATGGACACTGCCCACACTTTTAAAGCCCTGATCCTGTGCCCACTTCATTTCCTTGTACATTCCTAGTTTCTCTCTCTCTCTCTCTCTCTCTTTCTCTCTTTCTCTCTCTCTCTCTCACACACACACATTCTAAAATCCTACCTTGGTAGGTGTGGGGATAATAGTGTCACCTGGTGTTTCACTGGAGGAAACTTTCCTTCCCTCCTCACCTCTCCCACCTTCTTCCTTCCCCACTGTATTGTAGCTTCCAGAATAAGGTAGCTCACGAATGTGCACCTTGTCTCCCTGTGTGCCTTCCGCTCTCATCTAATGCTTTCCATCACATGAGCATCATCTCACTCTCTTCCTATCTTTACTTCTATTTATTAAAGGAAAACACAAATTTTTAATGCTCCTCAAGATTGACAAACAGTGTAAGTGTTGGAAAATATTGGTATAAAGGAGGAGAAAAGGCAGAGATTTCTGAACAAAAATGCAGATATTTTCTGTTGCATTCAAATACTTGGATTATAATAGCATTCCTTTTGACTATTTTTCATTGCAAACTAGAGATTTGGCTTTGAGTAAAATAGACTTATGTGGGCTAACCTCATACTATAACCACCATTTATAAAATTGTTCCTATAAGAGTAATGCATCTAAATTTTAAAAAACAGCTTTGTAGTCAAGAACAGTATGTAGGGGCGCCTGGGTGGCTCAGTCGGTTAAGCGGCTGCCTTCGGCTCAGGTCATGATCCTGGAGTCCCGGGATCGAGTCCCACATCGGACTCTCTGCTCGGCGGGGAATCTGCTTCTCCCTCTGACCCTCCCCCCTCTCATGCTCTCTGTCTCATTCTCTCTCTCAAATAAATAAATAAAATCTTTAAAAAAAAAAGAAGCATATGTAATGTGAGAGAAATATCTCCTCTCCCTTCATACAATATACCTTGTTACTTGAAATAATATCACTAAAGTTTTCTCTCTGATATCAGAGGAGAAGCAGAATTTTTTTTTATTCTTATGTTAATCCCCATACATTACATCATTAGTTTTAGATGAAGTGTTCCATGATTCATTGTTTGTGCATAACACCCAGTGCTCCATGCAGAATGTGCCCTCCTCAATACCCACCACC
>NC_138382.1:21919070-21940103 GCF_054177405.1 Leptonychotes weddellii | reverse complement strand
AATATTACAGTGGTGAATGATGGTGAGAAACCATCCACAGTGAAAGTAGGAAGAAGAGGTCAAAGCAAAGCATGTAAGAAACCGTAAATTAGAGGCCATGCTTGAAGAATGAATGGTTGCCTTGCTGAGAACTTATCTCATTAAAATTCAAAGGTATTTATAAAGATTAAAAATTAAGGTTGGCTGGAGTTATACAGTGAGGCAAGTTCTCTGCAAATTCCATTAATAATTAAACCTTTTATAGCATTTTATGTGATTCCAGGAGGAATGCATTAAAGATACCGTGTGTCCTCTGCCCAAGGTTAGGCAAGAAGCCAATTCAACGATGGGGATTAGAATTCATGAATTCTCAGCTCAGAACACCATGTGCCCAGCATACAGGGTAAGGAAAAAAAATAATCTCTAATAACTTCTGATTAAGAAAGGGAGGCCAGAGAAGAAGGTGTTTAGAGGTAAGGGCATTTCCATACTTAAGCGGATTTTTAGCACCTATCAGATTTTTTTCTCACTTCTTCTCTTTGGCATTGTAGGTGCTATTCATTTAGATTCACTAATTTTGAGCTGCCTGAAGCAGCTGTTCAGTAATAGTTGAAGCATCTGCTGAGTGATACTCCAGGTGGGGAGTTCTCCAGGTTCACTGATGAAGCAGCCCCCTGAGTCAGTAAAAAGACCACTGGTCCCAGGCCAGGTAAATTTCTTTAATATATTCGGAAGGAAGGAAGGAAGGAAGGAAGGAAGGAAGGAAGGAGGGTGGGAGGGAAGGAGGGTGGGAGGGAAGATGGAAGGAAAGGAAAGAGAAAAGAAAGAAAAATGACGGTCAGGAGAAAGGGACATTTTCCTGCCTACTAAGGATACACTGCTTCTTCTACTTGGCCTCTTTTCACATTAAAAAAAAATGATTTGGGGCACCTGGGTGGCTCAGTGGGTAAAGCGTCAGACTCTTGATTTCAGCTCAGGTCATGATCTCAGGGTTGTGAGATCAAGCCCATATCCACCCCATGCTCAGTGGGGAGTCTGCTTGAAATTCTCTCCCTCTCCCTCCCTCTTTTGCCCCCCTCTTCATGTGTGCTCTCTCTCATAAATAAATAAATAAATAAATAAATAAATAAATAAAATCTTAAAAAAATTATTCATTGAAATCAAAGACTTTGCCCAAATTAAGATAGAGTTAGTATATCAGTTCTGGGATGATCATTACATGGGAACTGGAAGGACGGACAGGAGGAAATTGTGAGGATATGATTAGCTATAGGACATCACCAAATGATCAGCTCTAAAGTATTGCTCCGCTCCATCCCATGGCTTCCATCCTCAGAGGCACCCCGTGGTCACAGCCTTCACCCTGCAGCTCCAGCTGCCTCCCAGAGAAGATTGGCCCAGGACTTCTGCTTAATCTGCTGGCCAGAACTGTGACATACCTCTGCAAGAGAGTCAGAAAGGCCAACAGATCTTTCTGTGATGATAGAAATATTCCATCCGTGCTGTCCTCCTTCACAGCTATTTGAAATAAGGAACTAAAATCTTAATTTTATTTCATTTTCATTCAAAGAGCCACATGTATAGATTGTTCAGTTGAGCAGCCACATAGACTCAAACTTCCCTTATCTCTTGCTTACATGGTGATTGTAATGAGGTGGGACAGGGTGAGGAAAGGGATGAAGAATCATGGAGTTAATTTGTTTGTACACATGGGAAACCAAGCTAGTCACTTGACAATTGTGGCACTTAGACCTCTCAGAAGCTACAGCAGGCTTTATTGTACCCATTTTACAGATGAAATAACTAAGGCTCCATTTGAGGAAATTGGCTGACATCATAAAGTTAATAGCAGCAGGGTTGAGGTTTGAACCCAAGGCTTTCTGACAGCAAAGCCCATTCTGTCTCCACCATCACAGAGACAGAGTGGACAGGAGTCAGGGCTCCTAGATCAAGCACCCAAAAGTCGAAGGGGGAGAGTTAGCAGATGTTCTTTAAGTGAAGTGGCCTTCTGTTGTCTCTACCTTTCCACTACTAGCCCTGTGGATTCGTTTGCCTACTTTCCTCCTCCTTATGATAATCTGAAATTTAAAAAAATATATTTTTTGGTAAAACCAATGTATACTGACTGTTTACAAAAATTCAGATTTCTCTTACAAGGACCAAAAATAGAAAACAAAACAGCACCCCAAATCCCACTCCCAGTCCTGAAGCTTTTCACTTCACTTCTCTTTCTCTCGACCTGCTGTGAAGTAGGAGACAGATTCACAGATTCACCCCAATTCCCAAGTCCCTAAAGCGTGTTTGTGGATCCGTCGAACCGTCCAAAAGAAGAACACACAAGAATTGTTTAAAGTTCCTGGTGGGAAAAAGACAAAGACCCTTAAAGTCAAAACCACTGAGAGTACTGATGGTAGTCTTTAGATTCAACTACTAGTAAGTAAAGTTACTAAAGGAATGTGCACGCATACTTGGAAGGGAAAGGTGAGTTTCTGAGCATTTGGAGCAGTGGGGGTTATAGTGTAGACGTGGGGAGAGCTGGGGTTTTAGCGAAGAAGCCGGTTGAATGAAGGGGACACAAGACCCAGCCACCTTCTCCAGTTCACTCCCCCCGCCCTAACTCCACGTTAGGCACATCCAACAGATTTGGAAAAAGCAGGGTTATAAATAAAGAGACAGACAAAAATAAATATGCTCTTCATAATGATTTGGGGTTTGTTATATAATCAGTAATTATGGTGCATTTATGCTTATTTTATAGGACTTAGAGCAGTGTTTAAGCTTTTAAACTTTTAACAGTGCTTAGAGTGATTTATATTTATCTCTTCATTTTGAGAGTTCTATCTGTGAGCTATTTGCTGGAAAAAACCTTAAATATGCAACATAATTGTGCATCGTCCTTTAGAAAATACCATTCCGTTTACGATGTTGTGCTTGGTAATTTTATTTCTAGGTTAAACTGTGAAGCAACTGTCTACTGTGGGGAGTCCATCAGCACTGCCCACTCCTTACGCCTGCGACCTCCTCAGTTGTCTTTAGATCAATATTCTGCTTCCTGATGCGTGCAGGAGAAAACGCTCTTGTACTCAAATTGATAGAGGTTTCCAGGTGTCGAAAACTTTTTAATTGAAGACTCGGGCAAAGGGATTTCAAACAAACCTGTAAAATGGGGCGTTTGCATTTTTTATTTTATCCAGACTGTCCCCTGTCCCCTCGGATGAGCCAAAAAGGCTCTTTGATGTCACTGAGGACATGGATCTCCGTCAAGCCAAGTCTTTGTTCAGAGATAAACCAAAAGCACTAAAAACACCCTTTCCTCGGTAACTTCTAAGCCGCTGTGTACTTCAAGTCTGTGTGTGTACATAGTAAGAACAAGGCCCGTCTATCTAAACAGAAAGGTCTACTTCCCCTAAGTGCCTTGGATCCAACCACAGGCAGATGCAGTTTCCTGTATCACGGCGTCACCTGGGACACTGCGAACAGCTGGGGTCGTGGAGGCAGTCTTCCGGGAAAGTGACGGCACCCCAGATGTCCTCTCTGAGACAGAAGCCCAGGTCCCCAAGCCCAGACACCAGACACCTGCTCTGAGGCGGCTTCGTGGGTCTCATCAGCAAGCGTCATTTCCCACCTGGGGGACAGAGGTCGTAGCACTTCCATCAGAGATGACTCTGTCTTACAAAGCTGGTGTTCCAAGCCAACTGTGGCTATCGGGGTAAGAATAAGCAGTAGCAGAGGGGACCTTTCCTCTTTGTCTTGTCTGATCGGCTTTTCTGCCTCTGGGTCTCCTTGCGGGTCAGGGGGAGCACAGAGCCCAGGACAGTGGGTCTGGCCTTCTGCCCACCCCAGGGCTAGGTGGAGGTTCCCGTGGCTACAGAGCCTCAGACATCCCTGGGTCTGTCCCGCACAGGACTTTTCAGCTAACATTTCTGCCCTCTGCTGCCCCCCGTGTGGCAGGAGCGAGATGGAATTCGCCACCCCGGCTAACGTGAGTGACCAACACGTGAGCCATCAAACAGAAGGGCCCCAAGGAAGTGGCTTGCGAGGCCGGGGAGGGAGCGGGTGCTTACTCCTGTGCCCTGTCCTTCTGGGTCCCGCCGTTCCAATCCCACATGGGTCCAGGCCTCATTCTCAGCTTCATGATGTTTTTGACCAGGGACAGGACTCGAGGTGCCAGCACCCAAGGGGCTCCTGTGCCAGCAGGCAAGTGACCATGGAGATTGGTGCTACCGGCCCTGGGGCGGAAGTCACCATCGAAGCACAAAGGACGTCACAGCAATACGTGGGGGAAGCAGGACATGGTGGTGAGGAACTTGGGCTCAGAAGGGGGCCTCTTCTACTGGCGAGCTGTCCAGCCACGAGAAGTCACAAAAGCCGCCCCCCCAACCCCAGGCTGCTTCCTGCGTCAAATGGGCACAATGACATTAACAATAACCGCATCACTTTCTTGGAGTTGTGACAGTGACTCCAGGAACAGACCGATGAGCCATTCTGTGAAAGGAAGGTGTCCCCCCACCCTAAGATGCCCACTCCTCTTGCTTCTCATTCCCAGCTACTGTCAGGGAATTCCCACTCTTCACTCTTCACTGACCCATTTATTCTCACCTATCCTAGTGGCCATCCTTGCCATCCTTCTTACCGGGAGCCACTCAGGGTTGTGAGACCGAGCCCTGAGTCTGGCTCCTCACTGGGAGTGGAGCCTGCTTAAGGTTCTCTCTCTCCTTCTCCCTCCACCCTTCCTCTACTCTCTCCCTCTAAATAAATAAATAAATAAATAAATAAATAAATAAATAAATGGTAGGAGATAATTTATGTATAAGTGTAGTCAAAAGTAACAGGGGAAAAAGGCATTTTGTTGAAATGTCTATTTCTTTAACATAAGCAGAGCCTTTTTAAAAAAAAAAAAAAAGATTGTATTTATTTATTTAGAGAGATAGTGCGTGAGTGGGGGAAGGGGCAGAGGAAGAGAGAGACTCCGAAAGCGCAGAGCCCAACCCAGGGCTCGATCTCACAACCCTGAGATCATAACCTGAGCGGAGCTCAAGAGTCAGACGCTCAACTGACGGAGCCACCCAGGTGCCCCACAAGCAGAGCCTTTAAATGCACTTATCCTCTGCCATTTTCCTTTCAGAGATGTGTAAAAGGGCTACAGAGCCCAGAATACTGCAGGACACGACATCGCTTTAGAGACACACCATAGAGGGCTAACATGAAATCACTTCTTTCCTTCCCATTTTGCAGGATTCCACAAGACATGAGAACTGGGTTAGCCTTAGAGACAAAAATATGTGCTTTCAAATTCCTATCATGGCATGCTCTATCCATCCAACAAGTTACTGCATCTCCTCCCGGACAGGCAGTGTTTGGGGCACTGAGGATACAACAGTGGGTAAAGGAAACCATAATCCCTACCGTCATGGAGCTTGTGCATTCTTGCACAAATAGTTGCTAAACAAATGCATGCATGCACTTTCACCTGAATGACCAAATCATCCACTCAATCTGAATTAGCTATATCATTTCTTCCGGAAGTGTAGCCATGCGCATAACTAAAGTTGCCTTGTTGAGAAAAAAAATTAAAAACAGATCAACCATCTTTGATTTGGTTCCCAGAGAACCTATCTTAACAGAACAACACCACCAAAAGAGAGAAAGAGAGAGACAGAGACAGAGAGAGGCTAACTCAAATGGGGCAGCCTGAGAATCCTAGGAAAATGCTATTTAGAAATTGACACGGTCTTCTGCAAGAGAACATAGCAGTGCCCTATCACACCCTTTAAGAATCTCATCAAATGAGTTAAAGATCTCAAGGCACCATTTGTCCTTTATCGTTAGGCAGTCAATCCCCACCCGCTTCCACCCAGCAAGCAAGCCCCTTGTACTCCAGGCTTCTCTGGCTTGCAGGGCTGAGTGGCAGAAGGGAGCCAAACCTGGCAAAGGCAAGCCTTAAGAGCTTTATATTCCCGGGGCGCCTGGGTGGCTCAGATGGTTGGGCGTCTGCCTTCGGCTCAGGTCATGATCCCAGGGTCCTGGGATCGAGTCCCGCATCAGGTTCTCTGCTCCTTGGGAGCCTGCTTCTCCCTCTGCCTCTCTCTCTCCGTCTCTCATGAATAAATAAATAAAATCTTTAAAAAAAAAAAAAAAAGAGCTTTATATTCCCTTCCCTGCAACACTCTATTGATTTGCTCACACTCCCTAAAGATCTGAGACATTTTATAATCATGACCATAATTGAATGCCATCAGGGGTTCGAAGGGACTTCCTTCTTTAACATTTAAAGAGATGATAAGCATCAGTTTAAAAGCCATAAAACCTTACCAAGAAGCCAAGGCAACCCCACAAACTCTGCCTTTCTGAGAAACCTCTGCTTTCTTTTCTTTTTTTTTAATGATTTTTATTTATTTATTTGAGAGAGTGAGAGAGCAGGAGCGGGGGCAGAGGGAGAGAGAGGGAGACGCAGACTCCCCGCTGAGCACGGAGCCCGATGCGGGGCTCAATCCCAGGACCCCGAGATCATGACCTGAGCCGAAGTCTGGTGCTTAATCAACTGAACCGCACAGGCGCCCCCAAAACCTCTGCTTTCTTAACTGTGGCTCTGGGTGCCTGGCCACGGGCTCCAGAGTCCCATCCCTCTCCTAGGATTCGATTATCTGGCTGCCAGGACAGGATGAAGTGCAGAAGAGGAGAACTGCTTGGGGAGAATCACTTCCAGGGAAAAGCAATTAAAAAAGCCTTTCATCAAAGATTGCTGTTGTGAACAAGACAGGTAATGGGTCAAAAGTGCCAGGAACTTCCAAACCTATTCACTTCTAAAATTGCATCCAGGCAGCATCCCCAAGTTCAGAGAAAATAGAAATCTCGGCATCAAAATAATTGCTTAAAAGTTGGGGCTGGAAAGTTGCAAAGTATGTCTTTAAGATTTAAAAGACAGTAAAAAAAAAAAAAAAGAATACAAAGTCCAGTGAGCCTCCTGTCGTTATTGTTTGTCTTATTGTCAATATCCTGCTGTCTCTCCACCCCTTACTTCCTTCTGTTTGGCCTGAGTTTGGAAAATTGTGAAGGTATTGTCCCAGCTTGCCCTGTTAGCTAAGGGTTATATTTTTTCCCATTATTGCTTGGATAAGCTTGAATCATAGATCTATATATTTTCCTGCAATTGTATTCCAGCCCAGCCAAGTTGCAAATGCCTTATCTTCTCTGATTCCTGTCCGATTTCCCACTATCTATTAGGCTTTGCTGTAACTAATTAGAGGGAAGGACTTATGAATTGTGTCCCCAGTCCTGTGTGGTTTTTTGAAGGCATCATAGACAATATTAAAGATGATTGATAGAATCTGTTGTTTTGAGATGCATATGGCAATTTATTCATTTGATGTCTGTCATCACTCATGTTTCTATATATTTGTAAATGAGACTTCACAGCAAGATTTTTGTAGACGAACTATTGCTTGGATGATAATTTTACATGACCACAGTATTTCCAGACTGTAAAACTCAAAGCTTCTTGGTCTTGGCCAGCCTTAAGCCAGGCACTGAAGTTCAGATAGGATATTTAAGTGGAGGTGGGGTGGTAGCAGGGGGAATTGTTCTGTTACTTGCCGAGTGAATCTGACTGGTCCGTGTAATGAGATAGAACCGAAAGCTGAGTTGGCTGAAACTGCAGTAAGCCCCCCAAATTGCTCAACTTTGCCTTGGCTCAGCAGTCAATGACCCATTAACGTACAGAGCTAACTAAATAAAATCAGCTGTTAGTGAAGATAAGCGTGATTGCTGCTGGTCTGGTTATACAAACTGTGTCCCATTAAATTAAGCATGTGAGATGCAAAACAACGAGAACCAGCTCACAGTTGGAATGCATTCAAGGCTTTGGAGCAGCATATTTCTTAGATTAATGTGGGTGTGCAGTGCAGACTATTAAAACCCCTCCAAGCGTGGGGTCCGACCAGTGCATGCCATTTCTGGGCACCTGTTAGATTTTTCGTTTATCCGAATAACACCGAACGGCTCAGCCTTGGGAACATACTCGCTGCAGTCTGGTCTCCTGGATTTAACAGCCTAATGAGATCTCCTTGCACCACTTAGTTGGAGGGGCCTCCTGGGGTGCATTTCATCTGTGTTGCCCTCTCTTTGTTACTGAATGTACCGCATCCATCTCAGAAAGGGGGTGACCTGTTTCTTGTTGTCAAAATTGCTCTGTGGGTTTGGAAAAGCCTCAGAGTTAATGTCAGCTCTGGCTCGCTGCTTCTCTTTCAGCAACTAGCGGCAGAGTGGGCAGCATCTGTCTACTTGGCCAAGCATCCACACCCTGCTCCAGAGATACACACTATTCTCCCCATGGATCACACTGTGCGCTCTGTGGCAAACGATTTCCTCCTTTGTCTCATGCAACAAGCGGAATAAAATCAATAATACAGAGCCTGGCTGGTAGACACAAAGGCCGACCCGCTGATAAACACAGCCGCGCCCGGGATCGGCGGTGTCTGGAGGGGCACGCCATGCCTTTTGTCCCCTTCCAGCGCCAGCCCACACGTCCGTAGCCGCCTTGTCCACGAGCGGCTGCTGCAGGCTCTGATATCGGGACTGATATCAACATTGCTGAGCCATCAGGGGTGACTCCCGGAGCAACAGTTCCTGCTTCTGGGAGGCAGCAAAAGGAGCAGTACGCTTCCCAGGCTGAAGATTTTTAAAAAGTATCTGATTTTTGAAAAGCCCAGTTCTTAGACAGAATACATACTATAGGCTTCCATTCAGGTGAAGCTCTAGAGCAGGCAAAATGAATCTGTGGTTTGAAAAAAAATTAGAACAGTGACTGTGTCTGATGGAGTGTGGCTGGAGGGGATTAACTGGAAGGACACAGGGGGAAGCTTTATGGGGTGATAGTATGTTCTGGATCTTGATGGGGCTTTGGGTTACACGGGTGCATGCATGTGTAAAGGTCACGGAATAGGACATTTAAGGCTAGTATGTTTCACTGCCCGTAACTTTCACCTCAAAAAAAGAAAGAGAAAGAGAGGGAGAGAAGGAAAGGAGGGAGGAAGGAGAAGAAGGAAGGGAAGCGGAGAGGAAGGGAAAGAAGGAGGGAGGGAGAAAGAGAGAGAATGAGAGAAACCATAAATAAATATTGAACTCTAGCTTGCGCTCCTTGAAGTATTTAGGGTTGAAACGTCCTGCTGTCTACTCTGAAGTGCTTCTGAAAACCGATGGACTGTTACGATAGAGAGATCTTCACTGCAGATTCCAGATGTCTCTATGGTGTTCACTGGACAATTCCTTTAACGTTTCTGTGTGTTTGAAACTTTTGCTAATACAATGGAGGGAATGCGCGAAGAAATTCAATTCTAGTTTTTCGAAGTCAGGTTTCCGAGTTGGCAGCGGTAGTTTGGCGGACGTACCAGATGGAGTGTGTCACCCAGACAGTTTAAGATGTGGAAGCGGGGCTAATGCTAGCCACGCGATTCCCACACTCTGCGTGGATTCTACGTGCTTGGGGGTCCCCCCCTTCTCTCTGGGCTCTATCAGACTCTAATATACAGCTCTGCTCGGGCAGCAGAGCTCAGATAACTTAAGCAAGAAATATGTCCTTTGGATAATTTGCAGACTTTGACCTGAAATAAGGGCAGATACACTTAGATATATGATTTGTTTTCCGGCTGCCACGCTATTTCAAAGTATCCTTGTTATTGCCTGTGGTGAAACACTCCTCTGCCATCAGAGAAATGAATCAGGCGGGGTTACTAAAACCATACCGTACAGCTCCCCTAATCTATATCCATCTTACTATCATATTGGCCCAAGTTCACCTCTTAAAAAAATACTTTCAGTGTGACACATGCAGGCAAAGAATCCTTTGTTTTTTCAAGCAGAACATATTGGCTGAGCCAAACAAGTTAAGTTACATCCCTGGACATCGTAACAAAACAGGGTCCTTTCTATATTTTTGTAGGTTCTAATTTATAACAATTTATTCAATTCTAGGGGCTAAAGGGTAAAAACATAGACATGAATAGCATTAAAAATTGCTGCTATTGGTTTTGGAATTCAGCCATAGATGTGTACTAAGTGAGAAAAATAAATGAACCAATCATCTGGGCCGTCTCCCACTTTCCTCCCAAATCAGCCCTACTGGGTCCCAAGACTCAGCTGAGAAAAGAAGAAAAACCTGAAACTCACTTTCCCAAGCATCATGACCATGGTAGCATGTCAAGGTCAAGCCACCAAACCATGGGATGAATATTGCCATAACTTCCATAAGAATTCATTTGACTTGACTATTTGGGCAGATATATTTTTATACTAAAATGTAACAGATATATTCTGGAATAGGGTGCAAAATTCCCATGTTGTAGTAGACTGATACTTTGGTGACATCTAATAAACCACATCTCCCTGTTTTCGCGTTCTTGTGTAAGTTCCTCCCTTTGAATCCAGGCGGGGCCTATGACCTGCTTTAACCAACAGAATGCAGGGAAAGTGAGACAGCATTGGTTCTAGACCCTAAGCCCCAAGAAGGCCTGGCAACTTTCACTGCTGTGCTGTTTATAATAAATTTGACACCCTCGGGTCTTCCATGATAGGAGGAAGCACAAGTGTCCATATGGAGAAGTTCGTGTGGCCCTTGCCAGCAAAATTCCTAGCCAGCAATCACCAGTTGCCTGCCTTGTGCAAGAGACCACTTTGGACCTTCCTAATGTCCAAGCTGACACCATATGAAGTAGAAAACGACCATCGACCCACAGAATTGTGAGAAATAGTAAACTGTTCTTGTTTTAAGTGCCAAAGTCGGGGGTAGTCTGTTACACAGAACTAGATAACCAAACCACAATAAAATTTGTGACTTCAAAGAAATATTACAATTGAAGAAAGTATCTCAGAGTGACGCCCTGAGACGTCTACCGGTCAGAGTACTTCGGTGAAGGTGATCAAGGAGCATTTCCTTAGAATATAACTCACAAGAAGATAATCCCCCAGATTCAGGTACATTTCCTAGTTGTTATATGATCAAGAAGAGCTTCACGTCCTAAACCTTTGTTAGACAATTGGAGATAAGCATTTTTAAATCATGCCTGTTCCTACCAAGGTGATTGCTTATGGGATCATTTCAAGACACATTATGGACGTAGAAAGCTCATTTATAACTGGCACTCTCTTCTAGACCCCTGAAGTATTTTTCTCCCAAATTCCTGCTCTGGTCACTAAGAGCCTCCCTCCATACGGCCAGCTGTAAACTGGTCCCAGAGGGTGAGAAAAGATCCGTAAAGTCTGATCTACATCTGTTCTACTCAGGACAAAACATCTAAAGCTAAGAATAAGACATGGACCCTCACTCCAGCAGTTCATCAAATGGCCCCTTCATGGCATTTAACCCTGCAGGGTTAACATAATGCATAAGCCCTGGCCTGGCTCAGTACCTGTCCCATGAGAATGATGAGGGTCCTGGTCATTAGCACTGATCAGTCACACCCATGGACCTGCTATGTCCCAGCACCAGAGCCTGAGGGACCGGGAACCTAATGTGACCTGAGCTGAGAAGGAGAAGGAAAGGGACAGACAGGAGAACAGTAACAACATTTATTGACCGCAATGAGCTAGGCTTTGTGCTAGATGCATCAGATGCTTTCCAAATCACTGGAGATGCACAAGACCCAGAGCAGGTGGGCATTATTACCCTCATTTTATGCATACTGTGATGATGTCGGCAAAGTGCTTAGCACAGCAGCTGGCTCTTAATAAGTGCCCCAAATTAGCAGCCATTAGTATTTTTATAGTGTTGTTAATATCACTTCACAGAGTGGAAACTGAGGCTGACTGAGGCTCTGTGACGTGCCAAGGTCACTCAGGAGCAACAGTGTGGCACCAGGATTAAGGCTCAGGTCTCTCTGGTGCCATTGTCTCCAGGCTGGTAACAGTGATGGTGTTGTAAGGACAAGAGCCGTGTCGTTTCCCCCTGCTGATGGCTGAAAAGGTTATACCCTTAGAATATGCCACCAGCGATACGTTAAAGTTGTATCTGATCTAACCTACAAACGCACTTTGGGATCCTGTTTAATGCGTCAAGGGTATTTTAGAATTACAGAAAGGGGAAAAAAATGTTTTCAAAGAGCCATTTTAAAAAGTCACTGCTGTCACTAATAACAAATGGAGAAATTCTATCCATGAGGCAATTAGCCAACCGATAAAGGCTGAGCTTTTCAGGGATTTGAACCAAAGCAGATTTTGTAACCTGTGATTTGTCGTGATTATGGACCCACCGGTCTGTTGTGGGTTGAAGTGGGTCTAGGGTAGGTCAACTTCACAGTGTGTGGAACGCTGTAAAGATGGGGTCCGATCCCTTTAGGATCTCCAATGGGGTTGGTGGCCAGATGCTCCATGACACGAGGTGGAGGCAGAACCTGAGTTCGCATCTTGTCTCTGCCACTTTCTGCCAAGACCATGAGTCTTACTTAAATTCTCCCTGGCTCACTTTCCTCATCCATAAATAATTGCCTAAATGTGAACTGTAGCTGAGAGACTGGGCTGGAAACACTTCGGACACGGTACATCTCAAAACAAGTTTCCTCTCCTTTCCCTTCCCAGACTGGTTAAGTTCTGTCAATGTCCATCTCTAGCATCTGAACCCAAGAATAACATTTTCTTCTGCCTTCTTTGTCCTGGCTGACTTTTGTTTGCATTATTAACTACTTGGAAAGTAATAAGGCTGGATTTGTTTTGTTTTCTGTTCTACTCTGTGGTTTGTCAAGAAGCCACGTACCTTAAAAAAAAAAAAGGGTTTTGTCACTTCTTATAAAGGGTGCTTGAATCTTAAGCAAATAGAACACAAAACAAGATTCAGTGTCCTGTCTGTCCCCCATTCACATCAAGGAAATAATGTGCAACCTTAAATAACACAAATAGTCTTTTTCTTGAGGAAAAAAAAAATGTGAACCCAGCCCTTCTGTAGTTTCCCAACTTAGATTTTTCTACTGGCGTCCAAGGCAGAAAGCTGGAATCTATATAACAAAGCCAATTTGAGATGGATGCTGCCATCTTATTATAGATGGTCACCCAATACCCCTAGAGGCAGTAACTGGTGACAGCCAGAAAGAGAAACATTGTCTTGGACCACATTCTGGATGCGAGCTTATATGTTATCGATGTATTTGGTCTTCTGGTGTGAAGAACACTAAGTACAGCTTATGGTCAAGCTCCAGAGAGGCTGCCATTTTTGTTTTTGGATATCAATTTATTTTCTTCTTGAACCTCGCATCATCCAGCTCCAAGGCATCTACTAGCTGTCATAAATGATGCCAGGGTATTATTTTTCAGTTCCTTTGACAGCAGGAAAATACCCCCTCCAGGGGGCGCTTAATTTCTTGCTAGTCACTTGGAGACGAATGTCTCCAGGCCCTTCACACAAGCAGGCCAGAGTCACACAACCAGGAAAAGATGCAGGGTAATGGGAAATAACCTTAAGTCAATCCTTAAAAATTCATGGGTCTTGAAAGCTGACTTAGGGAAAGTGCCCGGCTCAACGGGTGAGATGAAAATGAGCAATACACTCACACTTGGTTTCAGAATACCAGTTTGGGCCTTTACAAGAACCCATTCCATTTCTTGAACTACATCAATTCTCCTAAAATAAAATACACGAAGAAGTAGCACAAGTCATTGATCTTTCTTTCCCTCTCTCTCTCTCTTTTTTTTTTTTTTTTTGGTTGAACCACATACCTTCTGCCCAAGCAAAACTTATTCTCAGGAACAGAGCCCAAGCCCACGCGGATCCTTATATTTTGTTCCAACCCCACACTTGTTTTACCCTCAGCTAGTTTAGGCAGAAACTGATAGCTAATGCTTTTCATTAAGCCAGTCAAGAAAAATTGCTTACCAGGTTTTACTCCTTCATCAGCCTGACTAATTACACGCATTCACTGTTCCTTTCATACAGAGACTTCAAATTCCAACTCTCAAAGACGCACACTACCCAAGAGACATCTGCTTCCTGGCTCACTCTGTCTCTGTTTTATATTACCCAGTGAAAACTATTCAGTGGCCCAGAAAATACCAACTAAGCAAAAATCTAGAAGTAAGAAGTGGTTTCAAGCTGATGAAGGGTCAGGTCAAGGGAAAGGTGTTGAGATAAAGGTAATGGGAGATAGTGGGCAAAAAGATAGGAAAGAATCTTCTCACTCAACACGTTCGGGGAAAGGCATTTGTCAACCAGACTCCAGTGACAAGTCCTGTAGACCTCTGCACAGTGGGACAAGTGGAATGTGGGCAAAACTGGTCTGAAACAGCACAAAGAGCACGAGGTCCATTGCACATCTAAATTGTGTTTTTAACATAAAGCTCTAGGGTCTCCGAAATCATGAGTGTGCAATTGCCATTGTTCGGCCGAGGCACCGAGCTGGAGTGGAAGCTTGAGGTTTGAGGGATAACAACCAAGGCTGAACTTGAACACCAAGCCTAGGAGATGCTTGGGTAGCAATCACACTCCTCCAAACCAGCAAATGTTGGGCTTTAAGCAGATTAGGGGACCAACAGCTCTGTATGTTTGGGAAGAATTTCCCATGGATCCACGGTTCAAACCGAAATTTCTCCTTTGAAGGAGGATACGGGAACGCATGCCCACCTCACAAAGTGTTAAAATCTTAACTTTCTCATTGTGGGAATTTCTTTGCATGGACTTGCTTTAGCCAAGTCCACAGGGAATCTTCCTAGTGGTCACATCTATCTACAGAAGCACACAGTGTGGACCTACAGAGCTAAAATCCCATTTCCCAACCATAATGTGTTCTAAGTTCTTTGAAGATCTCATTTTTCTGGGTAATTAAACTGTTGGTGCAGGGGCGCCTGGGTGGCTCAGCCGGTTAAGCATCTGCCTTCGGCTCAGCTCATGATCCCGGGGTCCTGGGATAGAGCTCCCTGCTCAGGAGAGAGCCTAATTCTCCCTCTCCCTCTGCAGCTCCCCCTGCTTGTGCTCTCTCTCCCTCTCTCTCTCAAATAAATAAATAAAATCTTAAAAAAAATAAACTGTTGGTGGAAACTTCACAGTAAAAAAAGCATAGCATCTTCAAGATTGCTTTCAGAAAACCATTCTGAATGCTTGGTTTAAACAAGACTCATAAGAAATAGGTCCTCCTAACACCTTTTCTTTTGAAGTTGTCCAAACTAATTTCAGCTTTGGGCTTTCACATGTGCTGCTCATAATGCTTTTCAGGATTATGAAAAGCAAAAAAAAAAAGGATAACTTCTATTCTAGTACAAGTTTATTTCACGTACTTGGCTTGTTACCACACAAAGAGCACGAGGTCCGTTGCACATCTAAATTGTGTTTTTAACATAAAGCTCTAGGGTCTCTGAAATCGTGAGTGTGCAATCGCCATCCTTCAAAAAAACTGTTTAATAACTGGAGATCGTGTTTCGGGGTCTCGACCCCACTATTCAGAACTCGATTCCCTTTCAATGATTTGTCACTCGAGCCTCATTTTCAAGGGATCATTGGAACATCGGCTTCTGGTCTCTTAGGTTTCCAATTAGTGAAGCCATCTATAAATGCTAACTATTTTTTGATAAATGATGCTATATTAGATCACAGATTTTGAAGGTGAGTAGCCTGCAGGGGCCTCAGTCATCATCTCTACCCCAGAGCTACAAAGTTCTAGTTCATCCAGGAGGCACATCTCAGGCTGATCAAGGCACTGCTCCTTTCTCCTGTCCTCGGCTAAGTAGGAAGCAAGAAGGCAGGTTTTTCCCATCCATTACCTCGACCACATGTAGTACATATTTTACACAGTGTATGTTTAGCTTAGTGGCTTTATCTTTTTCTTTTTGATTAATTTATTTATTTTAGAGAGAGAGCACGTGCACACAAGCATGCACGCAAGTGGGGGGAGGGGCAGAGGGAGAGAGAGAATCCTGAAGCAGACACCGCACTGAGCACGGAGCCCCATGATGGTGATGATGATGATTGATGATGATGATGATGATGATCGATCCCAGGACCCCAAGATCATGACCTGAGCTGAAACCAAGAGCCAGTCACTTAACTAACTGAGCCATCCAGGCGCCCTGTGGCTTTATCTTTTATGCTTAGCATTTTGAGAAGACACCTCAGTTCTGAAAAATACAAATAATAGTGCAGTTGCAAAATATCCTATTTGCACCGAAATATATTAAATAAAGGAAATATTTTAAATCACTCTTACTGGCACTACGCACAGTATAATTAGTGTTAAGCGTCCGTGATAAATTGTGCCTAACAAATTGTTCAAGCATCATAAGCATTACGAGAAGACCACAGTTTCATTAAACACTGAAAATTGTATTTTTCCCAGTGGTTGTACTGCAAGATAATGAACTCCCTACGAGCGGCGGCAGAGATGCAAATTCAATTTTGCACAAGATGCACAAATACGGTGGTACCTTCTGCCAGTGGAGACACAGCCTCCGTCCAGACAAAATGAAAAACTTTCCTCATGTTCCGTAAATGTGTATAATTAAGAAGATATGAAGAACAGCTAATCATCAATATTGTATCCACGTCTGTATCTGCAATCTTACTGTTTTTGTCTTTTTTTAAAAAAGAAAGTCTAGCTGAGAGTTGAACCTCGTTCTCCCAGGCTTCAAATTTCAGTTTTCAAAGGGACTATTGATATTGGAGAAATTAGAAAGCATCCTAATCTGGCCCCAGAATTTATTAACTCTTCCTTAAAATTTTGCTTTCAACCGAGTGGCATGCCAGGGTTTTAATTTATAAGAGCAGCTTCTATTACACAAATAAGCAGATGCTGTCTGGGGGACAAAACTGAAGCAGCTCCAATAGTTTTATTAATTTATTTGATTTACTTCTGGTTTCTCTTACCCAATCTTATTTATGTCAAAGTAAGTTGGAGCAGAATTCATTAAGTAGCAAAATGCAATTTGACCACTTTTTATTGGGACACGATGATTCAATCATTTCTCTCCTTAAATCCTATTATCTCTTCTTACGTTATTTTGCACAGATCAAATCACATAAGATGAAATTCCAAAAGAAACTTAAGAATTTGTGGGAGGGATGAAATCAGATCCCAATAATTCCTTATGCTACAAATACTAAGTTACACAGCAATCAACATTTTTACCATTTTGCATTATGATAGTATATTTTCTCTGAAGAAAATAACTGAGTTGGTGAACTTGACTTTCTTTTTTTTTAATAATAAAATCTTTTATTTATTTATTTTTTTATTATTATGTTATGTTAATCACCATACATTACATCATTAGTTTTTGATGTAGCGTTCCATGATTCATTGTTTGTGCATAACACCCAGTGCTCCATGCAGAACTTGACTTTCTAAAGTAGACTTTAAGTTTCTTATCATTTAAATATAGAATTATCAAAGTGCTGAGCCTAATTTGACCCAGCTTGGGCATCTCTGCTTTTTGCTATGCATTATGTGGATTACAAAATTTGCCAAGTGACTACAGGATCTTTTCCTCTTCAACTAGTAAAGTTTAGGAATTTTTGGATTTTAGTAATTTTATGACGTGTTTGTGAAATAATAAAGTAGAAATTCCTCTCATCTGCTATTCATTTACCTATTTCATTGTGTCTAGTACATTGTTAGTACATCGGGAACCCCCAACTCATAAATGGATCTGGTTACCAAAGTCCATTTCCATATTGAAAGTTTAGAAATAGGAGTCATTTTATCATGAAGACACTGCTGTTATGCTTAGGATAACAAGACTATTCCTTAAATGCCTTTTGAGCCCTTGTGCTACGATGGCCTCCAAATCCCACGTCCAATGTCCTAACCCATCATGAGTGAAATATCTCCGTATTCAGAAAGACCTGTAAAAGCTTTTGCAGGCCAGAGAGGGTAGTCGAATGTCGGCAAGGAGGGAGGGCCAGGAAAAACTCACTAGCAACAAAAGTACAAGCCTGTCCCTACGGTGCTTGTCTCCACATCTCACTGAGTTGCATGGTCCTTCCGGAAGAGGAACTTCCACTGTTGAGTCTGGCCCGGAGCAACCATCCTAAACTCTGACACGCATCAGAATCATCTGGGCGCTTCTTAACAATGCAGATTCTCTAGCCTCACTTCCAGTGACTCAATTTTGATAGATACTGGTTGTAAGGATTTGATTCTTAGAATCTCCAGTTATCCCCCCGCCCCGTCTCACACACACACACACACACACACACATGCACACGCACACACACATGCACACTCACAGAGAACAAAAGGTACCACAGAGTGAGGGCAAGTCCAAAAGCTTCTGCTTGCTGATGACTGCCAATAGCTGGCTGGCTAGCTGGATGGTGCAGGGTCAAGGGTAAATAGGTACAGACCTCCTCTAACAGTGTTGTCCCCCAGCTTTGCTGGGTCTTTGAGAAGGAAGAGGCTGGGCAAAGCTCAAACAGAAGGCCACCGGGAAGCTCTACCATCACCTCACAAAGCCATTTGGCTATCATCAGGTAGCGCTCCATCAAAGATGAAGCCTTGAGACCCTGGTCTTTCCCACTTGAGATCACTTTCTACTGAGTCATCACAGGCTGTTTAGAATGCAAAAAGTACTTTTGATAAAATAAGAGGGAATTTCAGGATGTAAACTATAGGCAAAATGAGAAAGTTGTAGATATACCATCTCATTAGTTAAATGAGCTAAATCCCCAATGTAAACTGCCTCAAATCCTCTGTGGGCCCATGTGTACATGTTGGGGAAGCATGAGAGAGGACTGGCTGTCTGGCTAGACAGAGGCAGAGAGACGGACTCTAGGTCAGCATGTGCGTAAGAAAAGAGTTCTGGACTCGGGCTGTCTTGGTTCAAACTCTAGTTCTTCTGCCCGGTAGCTTCATGTCTTTGGGCAAGTTGCTTAATTTTTCTGTGCCTTATTCTTTTCCACTGTGAGATTAAAGTAATAATAATACCTCCTGCATAGAAAACTGTGTAAATTAAATGAGATAAATGTATGTAGAGCACATTGCACAGTGGCTGGCATGTATTAATCGCACGATAAATAGTCACTCGAAACTTACATGTTAGTCCCAGGAAGGAGCCATCCGATATACCTAGAGGGTTGACCCTGAAAACTCCCTTCCCCTTCCCTAGAACCTTCTGAGTTTCTTTAAAAAAAAAAAAAAAAGATTTATTTATTTACTTGAGAGAGAGAGAGAGCGTGCAAGTGCACACAGAAGGGGGTAGGGCAGAGGGGAGAAAGAAAGAATCCCAAGTAGACTCCCCACTGAGTGTGGAGCCCCATGTGGGGCTCAATCTCAGGACCCTGAGATCATGAACTAAGCCAATATCAAGAGTCGGATGCTTAACCAACTGAGCCACCCAAGCACCCCATGGGTTTCTTTTAGACAAAGGGCACCCTAATCATCTTTCCAAGCAGCCCTTTCTTGGTCCTTGAACTTCACATCTTCCCAGTGGCCATTGCCTTAGTCCCTGAGGGTCAGCCTATTCTCATTTTTCCAGAATTTCTTTTCTTTCAGGCTTCATATCCCTTCTCTTTTTGGTCTCCTTCTGGAAGCCTCTATGTGCCTCCCTTGTGGCCAGTTCTCCTCCATAAAGAACTTGAACTTAAGGTCTTCTGAGAAATTATTGTCTCATAATACAAAACATAAAGCATTATCATGCCTGAAACCCATCTTACAAAACCACCCAGGAGAATTCTCAAAATGTAAACCACTTGGGAAGTGGAAGAGAAAGAATAGGAAGAAAGCTTTCAACCCAACAGTGAATGGACATGGCCATGGGGGTAGATAACATGCCATTCAAATGGGAAGGCTACCTAACTTCTGCTCCTAACAGAATCAGAGGAATGTTTCGCTTCTTAGCCATGCCTGACACTCACTGAAGCAGAGATGTATTTTGCCCTCAAAGCTACAGTCAGATTACAAATACAGTAGATACAATTATCCCTTCATCTGTTCATTCAGTTATTCATCAGGTTTATTATGCACCTACCATGTCCTGGGCACTGTTCTAGAAGCCAGAGATGCCAAAACACTTGTTTATCCATTGAACAGTCCATGATTAGAAACCTAGAAAATTGTCAGTAGGTATTTCCATCTGCAGTTTTCAATATCATTCAGTGACCTACTGCCACTGGATTCCCAGGTAAGACATGACTTCCTGATTACACACATCCATCATCCGCCAGAGATGTATGATTATATACGGTGAGCCTAATCTGAACTTTTCTCCCCATCCTCTCTACCCCGCCCCATCCTGGAGTTTCACTGTTAAATGTTCCAGATAGGCTTGTTAGTCAGAGATTTGTTTTATTTCATTTCATTGGGCAAAGTTTCCATATTGGCAAATGTACCTAGGTACATGCAGAAGCCCACACAACCCCCCATCTTAGGGGAAGCAAGAGACCCATCGAATTCTCTTTGGAAATATTTCAACCCCTTTCTTCTGAAATCTCATTCCAGGTAGTCTCTCCAAGACGCTCTCGGGCTACCTCTCCACAAACACCAAAGGGCTGCCCAAGCTCAGCATCTTATGCTGATCGAGGCAAGGGGGTACTCAGGGGGCCTGGAGTTCTCCAATAAACCATATTTTGATTGTATCATTATTTGTCACAATGGATTTCAAACTGCAGTTGAACAATTCATACTTGGGTCTTCTCTAAGTTATCAAGATAACTAAGAGAGTAAACACTGGGTCAGAAAGAATGTGTGCATTTTAGCTAACATCACCGTTCTAACTCATCAGCGCTCGTCAAGCCCAGTGAAGACTTCTGATGTTTTGGGGGAACACGTGTTACTCTACTTACTAAAAACAAATATGAGGTACTGGTCACATATATGAATATGTGTGAGCATTTGCACCTGCAACAAAGCAGGTGTTTAAAAATATCAGCTCCTTGATGTCCCCTGACCTTATGAAGCTCCTGATTGTGTTCTTCCCATGGAAGAAATGCCACTTATGAGTGCTGACTCGTGTTTGCAAAGAGACCCCCCTCCAGAATTCTTAATTGCAGGAAACAAACTGAGTGTTGTTGGAGTGGGGGGTGGGGTGGGAGGGATGGGGTGACTGGGTGATAGACACTGGGGAGGGTACGTGCTCTGTTAAGCGCTGTGA
>NC_138382.1:21890265-21918970 GCF_054177405.1 Leptonychotes weddellii | reverse complement strand
ATTAAGCCTCTGTGTCCCCTCAGCCTCCCTAGAACAGGGTGACCAGGCGGGAACTGTGGGTGCCCCAACGCTCACAGCACTGCCTACCGAAACTCAGTAAATGTGTGCACCTCCATTTGCTCCTAAAACACTTGGCACTCTGAACTCTGGCCTCTGAAAGACAGACATCAAGTTCACTTAGGAAACATATGTGCTAATCTCAGAAGAGTGAAGGCATTCCAGAAAGAGTCAAGAGGTTTATATAGTACTGGATGCTTTTCCTAGGAGTTTCTGAAATGAAAGAAAAAAGGCAAACTTTTCAGAATGGGTGTGGGGAAGGGGAAAAGGTGGGATTTTATGTGATTTAAATTAAAGAATAAGGGCCGATTATTCATGATTATCTTTTCTCTATCGAGAAAAACTCACGAGTGACCCAGCGGGCCCTAGGTCGACCCTTACATCAGAAACTGGGCCTGGGATCAGCGGCTACTGACTCTTTTTTACACCAACAGTAAGTTCGCTACCTGCCATATGGCATTCCCTGGCCTTTATGTTTGAAGGTTAATACACACAGCCTACCTGGATAAACCCACATGAAAGGTGCAATGCTAACACTAGAATTCCTCTTGGAGAGTTAGAAAATTGCTAGGCATTATTTTTGGAAAAGGTCAGCAGCAGCATTAGGCTAGACGAAAGAGCCCCAGACTTCAGGGAGGTCGATTGGGGCCTGAATATAAACTCTCCCATGTGTTCGGGGTGTAATTCGGGTTTGTTAATTCTCCTCCTAACCTCTCTGGACCCTGGTTTGCTCACCTGTAAAACAGAGTAATAATATCTGTCCGGCAGCATTGACAAGGATTCACATTTTTTTCAATGTGCAAATGCCAACTCACAGGACCTGGCACATAAAAGGCATTAGATACTGCTTGTTTAATGATAATAAAAACGCAGACTTTACAAAAGGGGCTCGTGACATTAAAGAACACATGGGAGAGTTTATATTCAGGCCCCGATCGGACCTCCCTGAAGTGAAAATGAAGTATTTTAAATCTCAAATATTGTATCTTTAATTCGGCAAATGTAATGCTGAAACTCCAAATCCGGGAAAATAAAACAATATCTAATATATTTTTTTAAAAGAATTTCAATTGTATATTAGATTTCTGTCTAATTTTCTTCCCTAGATTATTTCTCAAAGTTACCAAGAAGGTTCCCTGACCCTCTTATCTTTTCTACCTTTTTAAAAGAATCTCTCTTTTTTTTTTTTTTTTTGGCAGCCTTGCTCATTTCCTCACTCTGGAGAGTCACGTACAAAATAAAAAAACAAGCAGTGAGAAGATGAGAGTGTACATCTCTGCAGATATTAATGCTGCTGGTGCTGAGCTGACGCAGAAGGGTGTCAGAGAAATATTTCTCCGGGGTCAAATGGGGTGGAGGTGAGGAAGGTCAATCAGGCCAGGAATACAGGAAGGGAGAAAAGACTGGATGCTAATCAGCCCAGCCATTCATGTATACAAAACTGTGCTTTGCAATGGTGAGCTTTACACAAGATCCAGGCCAGAAAGGAGGCTGTGCCCAGGGACAGGCCTAGCACGGAGAGGAGAGAGATTCTCGCCTTGTACACAAAATTTAAGGGAACACCCAAAATTTAGTGATTAAGATGCATAGTATTTTAATGTAGTATTGTTCAAAATAAAAATTAATACAAAGAGCTATAATGAAATAGCAAAGTTTTAAAGAAAGATGGATCTGACCCTGAACTTGCAGGACTCAACTCATTAATCCCAGCCTTCTCCGATCCATCTTTCTTTAAGGTTTGATATTTTCCTGCAGATCTTTTTCGCGTTATTTTTTTGTCCTTTATTTTTATTTTATTTTTCTCTTTAAGTAGGTTCCACGCCCAGCATGGAGCCCAATGCGGGGCTCAAACTCATGACCCTGAGATCAATACCTGAGCTGAGATGAAGAGTTGGATGTTTAACAGACCGAGCCACCCAGGTGCCCCCATTTTTTGCCCTTTATTTTGGCATTAAAATACTATATATCTTGATTTCTGCGATTGTTGGTGCCCCTTTAAATTCAGTGCCCTAAGGGAGGTTCTCACCTGCCTTACCCTAGTCCTGGCCCTGCCTGGGTGCAAAGGGAGCTGCATGAAAGCAGAGAGAGTCTGCTTGGGAGCTCACTGGGAACCAGTGGGGACAACTTCTAAGTAGCCATTCATGGTGCTTTTCAGAATCCCAACACTCAGTTATCTTTTCAAGTCCATGTAAGAATAATTATTGGTAGGTGACAAAAGCAGGCAACGGAAACATGGATCTCACACTTGTCTTTATTGGTAAATGTGTTTGGCTCTGAATTATCAACTACATCACAAATTCCAGTACAACAGATCTCATTTCCATGTACAGGGCTACATAATAGAGAATTCCAAGCTCCACTGCTCACTCATCCATTGACAAGCCCTGGAGTCTCTGAGCAGACTAAAAGAATGCAAGTCATGTTTTAGGTCTGCTCTCTTGCATCCGAGGAGAGAGGAAAATAAAGTGGAGCAATGCGTAGCAGTCCACAGAGACCCCTCCGAACCCATCCCCACAGACGGTGGTGCAGCATCAGAGGGCCGAAGGGCTGAGACCGGCTGCCAGAGGCTCACTGCCCATGGTGGGGAAGCAGGGACACCTCCAAGAGGGGATGGGTGCAACACTCAGACCTGGCATGGAACCAGCATCCATCTCACCCAAGTTCCTTCCTTCAAAAGTGGGCAGAGGTTGTGGGCTCCATGAATTCACCCCCCACCCATCAACCTCTCCCAGAGCTCTGCCCACACACAGAAGCTCCGCTCTCAGTAACACAGATCTCTTCAAGAGAACAAAAGATGGCATTGAGGTGTTGACACCAAGGACCGTACCCACGTGTCAGCTATTAGACCCAAATCTGGCCAGGATCTACTTCAACTGGAACTTGGGGTGCAATGTGTAGGAAAGGGCAGAGAGTACATGAAGCCCAGAAGAGAAGCACGATTCAGGAAGTGAGGGGCAATCTTACTGCCTTTGCTACTTGGCCATCCTCTCCCTCCCCAAACTCAAGAGTTCAGGAATCTAAGGCAGAGCGACCCATCGCCAATATCTTACAAATGAAATGAGTATTCTCCTCTTCCAAAACCAATGTTGATAAAAGTCTAGACAGGGCTCAAGGAAAACTAAAACCTTATATGTAAAGGCAAACAAAAGCTCTCAGGAGGGAGAGAAACACCCTTAGAAAGAAACAAACGGCCTCTCTCAATAAGGCTCCAGCAGGGAGACAGATGCAGATCTGCTTCTGTGGGTATCAGCAAATGGCGCTGATGGAAGTTGGAACTGGGAAGAAGTGTAATCATTAGCATCATGGTTCCTGAACCCCGAGAAGAAGAGGGAGAGTGGGAGCTTGAGAGGGGCAGAGGGATGGATATTTATGGTTCAGAGGGAGTAAACCAGGAGAGAGACAGTATGAGACCAGTTAGTGCTCAACTAATAGAAAGTTAAGAATCTGAGTCTTGTCTCTCCAGGTAACAAGTTAATTTCTCTCTGTTCTTTTAGCCGCAGACAGAAGGCCAACTTCTGTTACTCTGAAAGTGAGCCGTGGTCAGGAGCAGGGGTGGGAATGAATACCCGGTGTGAGGGTAGAAACGGACATGGACATCCACCCTTTCCTGCAGGAAGACAACTCAGGTGGCTGCTCCATGGTTCTGTCTCTGCTTATTTGACCAGCGGACATATCACGTAATCTCCTCTAGTAAAGGCATTCTCTAACATGGAGACTAACTCTTTTGATATCATTAGGGTAGCATAGGATTTTATCCTGTCCCCTCTATATCAACCACTTTATTGGAACTTTAGGACTATGGGACTCAGTCTACATGTCATCATTACCTAATAATGATCTTGGTTTCCGCTTTAACACACCCAGAAGGTCAACGGCATGGTTTAATAAATGTGCGAAGTAATAACAACAGGATAGAGAATGTTGATGTCTACCCATATTCATAGCATGTACAGTAACTGATAAGAGTAATTTAGACACTAGGCATTAGCATTAGATTTTTGTTTTCTTCCTAGAATTCTCCCCTCCCTACCACCCCTGTTTCGGTTCAAGCTCACACCAATCTAATCTCTTACAAATTACAGGAATCTATCTGTTCTGAACTCATTTTTAGAATCTCTCAACGTTAATACCAACACTGACATACTCCCTATGTCACACTATTGATAGAGGTCCCCTTGCCAGAAACCCAGTGTAGGCCTCGATACCTGAGGCACCCAAAGAGGAAGCCTTTCAGGATAAAAAGTCTGGAGAGCATTGGGCAGCTAACTCCATCAAGTTTCGGTATGGCTGAACGACTAAGGGGACATTCCAACTTATCAGAGGCCCTTGCACAGCATGGGGGATCCTGGGTGGAAGAAAGGCAGCCCCTAAATAACGAGAAACATACTAGAGATAAGCAGCCTGGTCCTTAAGATGCAGTGTACTCAGGTCCCTGAGAGGAGCCAGGCGGCCAGGGCCGGCAACTAGGGGACAAAATGTGATCATCTGCTTCAGCTGAGCGATAAACCACATTTGGAGTCATCGAAAGTGTTGACCCGAAACCAGTGCCGTCCACCTGCCTTTGCAGAACAAGGAGCCTCTTACTTCTGGAGTCTTCCCAGCTCACGACACGGTCCTCATTTCCTCAATGACACTCACCATGTGAGAGCTGAACACCTCTGGGTTTAGGGTCCCTACAGACCAGACCTGAAGTGGCCAGCCATGTTCGGCCCCCCAGCCTATCTTAGCCCCCAGGTACCACCAAGTAAATAGGAAATCTGAAACTGGCAATAATATACTCAGCGTGCTTCCTACGACTTTCCAGCACAATCTACCCAGGGTGAACTGTTACCACGGAAAGATGAACAAAGCCCAGTACGAATAAAGGCAGAGGCAAAAACAGACTGCATATCACAGGACATTAAAAGGATATTCACAGGACTGGAAAGCCATATTTATATATTCCAATGATATCAGCTGCTATCTCTAACTGTTGGACTTACGGGTGATTTTTAATTTGATCCTTATTTCATCCTTATCTCTTATGTTTTCCAAATTTCCTACTGTAATCTCTATTATTTCTTTTTTATTTTAAAGTACCTCATTTTAGGGCAGCTGAAGGCTCTTGGGGGTAACTAAGACTTAATTCTGTCTTACCAGCAGAAATCATCAGGCCTATACCACCTAGGGTGACCGATCCATTGTGCTTTGTCTGGGACAGTCCTGTTCCTAGGAACCCTCTCAGTCCTGGTGGTCACTCTAATACCCACATTCCTTTTTCCTTTAGGCACAAGGACTGCCTTCTAAGTTTCCCCTCTTTGAGGAGCTCAAGCATTCCAAAAGACACAGCCTTCTCTCAGCAAAAGGGAGCAGGCTCAGAGAGAGGGCAGCAGGGATCCAACATGGATCCCTAAGGGGGGTCCTGCTTAGGGGCTGAGCCTCGCAGCAAGAAGACCTTTGTGCTTGGCTATCAGGTTGAACGAAGAAGCAGGTCTCATTCCAGTTCTTTCCTGTCCGTGGTATGGAGCAAATTCATCTTACCCGCTTTTCAAGAGAAGTGACAACACCCAAGGAAAAGGACACTCAAACAAACGAGCAACCACAACATTGGCGAACGTAAGGAGAACATGGAGAGCGGGCCTATGGGTAATCTGAGACGAAGCTCAGCCATGGTGGGTCACCCTCTCAGACTGGCAGAATGAGCGAAGACGGAGAAAATCTGCACTTCACAAGGAGGAAACCTGCACTCTGTTAGAAGAGCTGCCATACAGGATTGAGCCTCACACCCCAGAAAAACTCCCATCAAGCTGTCTCTACTTAACCATAGGGAGCACTCAGTTGTTCCCAGCATCTGGGTAGCAGGGGCTTCTTAGCAACGTAAGAGGCTCCCCTACATTTGTGTTTGCTGAGCTGGTCCTGGTCCACAATCTGCTGGCATGTGCAAGGGTGGCCAAATGGAAACCAAACTGGGGGTGCAGTTTGATTCAATTCCTCCTGTTGGTACCCACGCTCCAGGGGGCTGGGCCTGGGTCAATGTCCAGAACAAATGCATTAGGATCCTGCCTCTGCTGGCAGGCTCCCAGGACATCACGGATGATTTGGAGAAATTGGAGGGAAATGTCTGAGGTGGGGGGCATGCCTAGTTCCATCTCAGGCTGGCTGATGGTGTGGGAGTAAAAACAGTTCTGAGAACATCATTAAGCGTGTCTCCCCCTCAATCCATGGTCATTTTTCCCTGTTAGCCATTCAATGTAGGCTTGGAGTGGTTTCCCTAGAAGGTCCAGGTAGCCTATGACCGGCTGGCATTTCTTTTTTGAGAACAAATAATATCACCCAGGGGTCAAATGCTAATAAAATGACATCTCTCATCTCACTTAGTTTTAAGTGTGCTTGGAACGGGATTTGCTAACGAATCTTCATTTCAGTGGAATTTGTAACATGGCTTACATTTTAAATGTAATTATGCAGCATGTATTCATTTCCTTTCTTCTAGGGAACTCAAGTTGCTTTTTAAAGCATTATTTGATAGCTTCTTGCCATCTCCTCTGGAGTTGAAAAGAGAATATGATATCAAGCTGTTCTAGCTAGCAATGGGGAACTATGGCACCGAGAGGGAAACAGAATTAGACTGGGACCTACAGATTCGAGCCATGAAGACCCCCGAGGGACGAGTTGTCAACCCAGTGTGCTGTAAACGAAGCCTTTTCTAAGGATCCTAAAATAACTGCATTCTCCCTCTGTCCTAACACTCATGCTGGGCAGAATGGGCTAAGCTTATTTTTAAAGTGCAGGTCACAGCCTTCAAAGGGATATAAACAGTTCCCAAAGCAGCTATTACTTGGCCGATTAAATGCTTAGAAGAAAATATACTTTTGAAAGACAAAATTAATAGGCAAAAGATAGAGAAGAGTGCCAGAGCAATTGTTTCTACCTGGTGTTAAATCCTGTCCCTGACCATCGAAATGGACCACAGGCCCAGGCTGTAGCGAGGCTTGAAGATAAGCCTGGGTAACTCTCAGGACCCTCATCCTTTGATCTAATGAGCTCCCGGGGTCCTGGATGTAAGTCAGAATTTGTGCTCGTGTGTACTCAAAATAACGTTGCAAATACATTCAAAATCTCTGCATTTCTGTGGAAAGTATTGCCTCCAATCCTCCCCTTATTGGCAACATGATGATAGTGTGTGTATGGCAGTTAAGGGGAGCAGGCGGAGTGCCTGTGTGATCTTTTCAACTACAGTTAAACACGCTCCCTCTCCTTATTATGTCTTATTTCCCTAGTCTTAGCTGGTCTAGGAATCTGTGCTTATCTACATCATTGCCTAATAGGCATGAAACCAATGAGAAGACACACGTGCGTACACACACACGCGTGAACTATAATACCTGGGGAAGTATGGCACACTCTGCAGGAAATCAATAAATATCCATTTTTCATTGGAAGCAGAATCAAAGGGGACAAGTCAGAGTTCTTTATATGCATCTGCCACAGGGAGTTACAGCCCTAGGTACTCAAAGAGGGCATGCACTACAAGGACAAACTCATACAGTTCAAGAGACAGTTCTAATTTAATTCTGGCCCCAGGCCTAGGACCCTAGCTAATTTACAAGGCTGCTCTAAGAAAGACACACATTTGGAGATGACAATAAGTATATACCATTTGTTTTTCTTGCAGGGGAAGCTATAACGCATTCCCACCCTTCAAAAGAACCCCAGATCGATGATTCAGGGGGTCGGGGGGGTTGCTGGTTAGTGGTTCTTTCTTTCTCTTTTTCTCAACTCAGAAGGTGTGTTTCCATTGTACCCTGTCAAAGTTTTTCCCAGTAGTCAAGGAGAGGATAGCACATGGCTGCCCTTGAGCCGAGTTTGTAAATCCTACTGGGAAACCACCCCATGCTGTCAGATGAAGTGGTTTTCAGACACGTCTACACAGACTAGTTGAATTAAAGACCAACTCCAGACTTGATGTTGCTGAGCTCCTCAGCTCCATCTTGCCATCCTGATTGATCGAGGAGATGGGTCTATAGTTAAAGTGGCTTTAGCACTTTGAGGGCTTAGTCATTAGAGCATACTGCTTTCTCTTTGGAAGGCAACTTCTTGCTTGGCTAGGTTATGGAAGCTAAGGAGTGACGTCAAGATGTTGTCTGGCCAGAATTTGCAGATAACCATAGAACTCTTCTCCTCCATCAGGCATGGATTTAGCCTCCTTTAGTTCCTGCAGTGACATAGGAGCCTCCAAATACCAAATTATTATCAGGCGGTCTTGGGGGAACCTCTGGGCCCTGCAATAAAGTAGACAGACTTGCTATTGGAAAGTGCTCGGGAGCAATGCAGCCCTGTTCAGATTGCTCTAAAATCCTGCAAACCATCTCTGGACTCTTTAAATGAATCCACTCACATAGCTCCTGAGAGTGAAAAAAGTACTTCAGGGGATATAATTGATCATCATCTTTTGCTTAAGTGATCTTACACATCATTTAAAGCAATCTGGTTTGATCCTGTTCATTTGTTCGTTTGCTGTTTTGTTTTTAAGACAAAGCTATACAAGCATGGAGACTCTGTCATTTTGGACAAGCCACTTCTGAGGGTTGTTTGTAAAATAAGGTGTATTAATTGATCTTTAAGGTCTAACTCAGGGGTCACAAACAGATGGTGGACTATGGACCAACTCTGACTCATACTGATAAAATGTATTGATTCCACACAGTGTTTTAAATCTGAGGGAATTCATATAAAAATAATAAATGCTGTTCTTGCTGGAAAACTGAGAGGATCTGGTAATAGCAGGCCAATGTTCTGGGAAGGCCTTCACAATGCCACATCATCTTTCTGACCCAGCCTACTTCTCATATGACCTGCCTGATCCTATAGGTAATTAGGGGTTAGGACACTTGCTCTGAGCCATTCTATCAGGGCATGCTGTGATTATATGATTGTATCTATAACCACTGGTGTTCCCAACAAGGTTCCCTGACAGTATAGAACATGCTACCATCCTCACCAAATCTCTGCGTTCTTTAGCATTGTAAAAGTGTTGTGGGTAGTCAATAAATATTTAATGAATTGAAATTTACCTTCTATATTAGGTTCTTACAATTCAGTGAAATGAGATGGGGCCATTCCTTGTAAGATCACATATCTGTTCTAAAGCCAACATCTTTGAATAGGATGTAGATTAAGGAAAAAAGAAGTAAATATGCTGGTTTGTGGCCCATGCCTCTAATGGAGTCCAAAGGTTGGTGGTGTCTTATCCATGGGGTATTTTGTTTTAAGTATACGGCAAAAGTCCTAAAATTTTTCCGAGATCTTCTTTTTTTTCTTTTTTAAAGATTTTATTTATTTGACAGAGAGAGACACAGCAAGAGAAGGAACACAAGCAGGGGGAGTGGGAGAGGGAGAAGCAGGCTTCCCGCCGAGCAGGGAGCCCAATGTGGGGCTCGATCCCAGGGTCCTGGGATCATGACCTGAGCCGAAGGCAGACGCTTAACGGCTGAGCCACCCAGGCGCCCCCCCGAGATCTTCTTAAATTTGTTTTTCAAATGCAACATATCCAACTTCTTGGAAGATGCCTTCTTTAGAGGTTCTTTGAAGGTTAGTTTGTAAAAATATTCAAAGGGAATCACTTGATTGAATGCTGAACTCCCAAAATTTCATGGGTCTATAGCAACAAATCTTTGTATGTCAGATCTATGTATTTTTAAATATTTTAATTTCTGGATGACTGCAATTAGAATGTTCAAAGAAAGGGTTGTTTTTTTGGGGGGGTCAAAAGCTTTTTTCTGCTAAATTGTTATCTAAATCTGGTTAAGTTGGCTAATATATTGTTAAAAATATGTCTAACAAATAAACTACTGTGTAGGCAAGGTTAATAGGAGGAGAGCCAATGAAAAGGGCTATGGTTCATCTTTACTTGTTATAAGTCTGTTGGTAGTTAATATTTCAGTAATACATAGCCACATCTGGTCAACATCTGGCCAAGAGCAAAGGTACATCATGTCCTTTGCTATGAAGGAATAGTTCAACAGATACAGTTCCTGCTCTTTAGGAGCTTACAGTCTAACCTAAACAAGACTACAGAAACACATACATGAGAGTGGTCAGACTCAGGACTTAACAAGAGGCAACAGATACATTAAAGATAAAGGAAAAACGAAAATATGGGATAAAGAATGACATTTAAGAAAGAATGAAGAGAAGGAAACAAGTGAACTGCTTCTTCATTCCCATGTATTTGAAAAAGATTCATGGACAATGCATGATGTGAAGTGTTCTTAAAATTATGAAAGAGCATATGGCTTGATGCCTGGAAGAAAGAAAACTTCTTCTGATGTAAGATGCTGTGAATGCCTGAGAACACCGAGCTGGGTAAGGACCACTGGGTAGAAGGGTCCCACAAGACTTTATAAGGAAGGGATAGCTAAATGGAGAATCAGTGGTCTAGAGCCCTCTGGTAGAGGACAGAAACTGAGGGGAGGCTACAAGTCTCCTAAACTTGCTTCCCATGCCTTCTAAAGAGTGGTGGCATAGAGTGGCCGAGCCACAAAAACACAACTCCTCCAAAAAAAACAAAATGTGTAAATAAAAACCTTTGCAAAAATCTCCATGGACTCTAGATTAAGGAAACCACCTTGAGAAAGTTTCTGTGAGACATCTAAGGGCCAAAAGCACTTCCAGATAGAGCTACAGACTCAGCGGCCACATACTCCACCTTCTTTTTGGTTCTCATTTGTTGGTTTGCTTTCTTGTTCATTGGTTCATTTTCTCTTATTGGATATGTTGGGCTGATGCTATCTACTTGGTTAGTGAGCTTTATATTTCCCCATCGACAAAGGAGAACAAACTTTTGAGGACAGGTTGATTTTTTCAACCTCAATTATAATACAGCCTCAGGCTAGCTGAAGTATATCACACAGCCTGGTACCGATGGTGACAGGGGTGTCAAAAGACTCTCTTTCTAGAGAGCACAATCAAAATGATGACAGATTTTCCCATCATAGGACCCTGCTTTGCCTTATTCAATATTTGACTGTTAGGCATGTAGGGTATTTCAAAGACCTCTGGAGGATGCTTATCTCTGCAAAGAATGCACATTTTAAGCAGTGCCCCCATGCATCTTGTTCACACCATAACAGACAATGTTAGGATTAATAATACCTTGATTTCAAACAATAGCTTTTTAGTTCAAGGAGCTCAATATTCCTCATATATGGGATTCTATTTATCTTGTCATAGTGCATATTCAACTGAAATCTATGGTGGGGTCCTGTCTCACACATTACAAGCTCATAATCCTGTTCTTCCTAATGATTACATTCAAGTTCAATATTCACCATACCTTGGGGTAAATCTGAATGAGTAGGAGAAAATTACAGGTGTTTCCTTATATACGAAAAGATACTCATTGCTAATCCCCTTTATCCCGTGAGAGTTCTTAGTGGAAAGTTAGTCCCCAAAATCTGACTTTGCAATTTCCCACCTTATCTCTGAGGCAAGGCAGGAGAACAGTACTTAAGATGGAGTAAGAATATGCCAAATAGGGAGAAGATGCCCATTCATCAGTGTCAGGTGGACCCCTGAGATCTAGGCCACCTGATGTTCTAGCCCTCATGGCCCCTTATTCATGTATGAAGAAAGGCCTGTCGTTCCAATGGCATAAGCTGTTTGTCCACTGTGGTTTTATTTTTTGTTTTCCATAAGGCTATGCTCCATTTTTTATATTTGAAGATAGGATAAGAGTCTCTGAGAGAAATTCCAAGTTTCTCAACAGAGGCTAATAGGTTAATTTGGTTCTGAGTAGTATAGGTCATTGCACTTAATATGCACATCATCTGTTGTGGTATCTCTTTGTTATTGTGGCATGATAACAAGTCTCATACTGGGAACAAGGACTGAACAGAGAATACAGATCTAACCGAATTGATACCCACCTGTGTGCAACACAGAACCTTGCTAACTACCAGCACTGTATATTTTAATGACTTTCAATAAATCAAATTTAAAACCCACCAATTGTCTGTCTTTTGTAACTGATGAATATGCAGTCTAATGATACTTCTGGTTTCTGTCTCTATCTTTTTCAAGATAAGCATGCCTCGATTCCAACCTCATGGCGATAAATGGTTTTGGAAAATGGATCCCAAGAGAAGTCCATATCTGCCCACAGTTCCAAGCCCAGCAGGACACACACCCTGAGAATTCCATAAGCAGCAAACTAAAGGATCTGTCCCATAGGCCCAAAGCCCCAAGGATCCTCAGACATTTCACTGCCCCCTCCCCTCAGTCATCCTCATCAGGCACTCTGATAAACACGCTGATAGATACCGCTCTGCAGCAGATAGGCCAGTAAGTATTAACAGCTGTACTTACATGTGTCTGGCTTGAGCTGACTGTTGGTGATGCCAAAGTACTGGGGATTTTCAATGACAGGGATCTTGGTCATTCCAATAATGACAGCATCGGGGCCGCCCTCCGAGGATGATGGGGTGTTACTCCCATTGGAGATGTGGTGGAGTGGGCTGGCAGAGTCATCATCATTGCTGATAACTGAAGCTGGGCCTGGATTTGGAAAAAAATACATATTATCCTGTAATTTTGTAATGCCCTTGTTGAGCTATAATTCACATACCTAAAGTTCACCCATTTCAAGTGTACAGCTCAGTGGTTTCCAGTATATTCAGAAAGTTGTGCAGCTTTCACTATACTGTGATTTTAGGACATTTTGATCATTCCAGTTAGCTTCCCCAGGCTCCCCACTCCCAGCCCCAGGCATCTGCGAACTTACTTTCTGTCTCTATGGATTTCTTTTCTGTCTCTATGGATTCGTTCTGGACATTTCATATAAATGCAATCATATAATATGTGATCTTTTGGAACAGGCCACTTTCCCTTAGCACACTTTTAAGCTTCATTCACGTTGTAGCATCTGTCATTACTTTATTCCTTTTTGTTGCCAAATAATATTCCATGGTATGGATATACTCCATTCTGTGGATCCATTCATCCACTGAGGGACATTTGGGTGTTTCCACATTTTGACTGTTGTGAATAATGCTGCTATGAACCTCTGTGTACAAGTTTTTGCGTGGACATACGTTTTCATCTCTCCCGGGCAGAACTGCCAGGTCATGTGGTAGCTCTCTGCTTAACATTTTGAGCAACTGCCAAACTGTTTTCCAAAGTGGCTGCGCCATTTTCTATTCCCACTAGCAGTGTGTGAAGGTTCCAATGTCTTGATTTCCTTCTCTGGTAAGTTAATATGCCGCTTTGCTCTCTGTTCTCTGAACATCTTTAGAACACTCGCTCATTGAAAGTCGCAGCATGAATGCAGGATTCCTGTGCCACCATATACTGAAAGGTGTACTAGCAGTTCAAAGATCTGAGTGCTTCTCTCCACTCTTTGGACAAGTCACTTACCTTTTTTTTTGTACCTCTACACCCACTTAAATTTGTAAAATGTGCAAAAGAATATCTGCTTGTTATTTTATGAGACTCGTGATAGAGAAGTATATTATAAATTTAAAAGTGTTCATGAGTATGAATTACTATTAGATATTACTAAATAAACATACAACAGGCGGACTAAAATTTCTTTGGGTGGTCCTATTACTATGTTGGTCTTTCTGCATACCTTGATAGCAGCAACACCACTCTTGCCTACAAAATATTTTTATGACGATAATGGATCGAGTCCATGCGAAGTTACCTGCTTTGCCTTTAGCCCTAATCTTATTTGTAGATCATTCCATGGATGTCTTTATACTAACGCGATAACCGTAGCATTTTTCACACAAGACCTAAACTTTCTAGTCTCGAGTTTAAGAACGTATATGCCCATAAGCAGGGTCTACTGTGTCTTATCTAAACAATTTATCTATTGACCACTAAACCCATCCTGTCTGCAGACAAAACCAGATGCACAATGACAAAGGTCTATGTGAAAGCTTCAAAACAACTAAGGTCTCGCTGGCTCATGATACACACTCTATACAAACCCGCTAGACATGTATTACATATGTTTCTGCAGTTTGCTAAGCAGCTGCAGGGCCCCATGGAAATGGACTGCTGGCCACACCCGCTTGCACAAGCCAAGAGAAACAGAGGAGGGAAAGGTAAGGAGGAAAAGCAAAAGACAGAATCAAATATCAGTCAAGGCAACCGCGTACCAGGGGAAGAAAAGCCTGAATTGCTACCTGCTGAGCAAGGGATTGTGCTTTCATTCACTCACCCAGAATACATACTTCCAAACCTCCATCCTTTCTCTGCCCTTTCCCTCTCAGTTAATTAACGATTTCAATGAGAGGCATGGTAATTCTAAAACCAAAAGTCATTGTGCCATACATTTTGCAGCCCCCTATGAAAGATACTGGTAATCCGTCCCCCGACCTCCAAGATGCATTCCCCCCTGCTCCGCCCCAGAAGGGGATTATCACAGTTTGCAGTGATAACAATTGGACATTCCCCAGCTAGCTGAATCTTAAACAAACTATGCAGGAGGCAGCCAAGTGCTATTATAGGTAATTTTTTAAAGCGCCTTCTCAAGGGGATGTGCATTTCAGTCGCCTTTAATGATACACTCTGGCTTAATTCTGCAAACAAGTCCTCACACAGCCAATTTAGAATCTGCAGAATACTCAGAGCAAAAGCAAGCTCGCTGGTTGTGCTCATCCTGTGCCTAGCTCACCGGCATTAGTAAAGAGTGGAAATTCTGCCAAGAACAGCTATAAAGACAAGTTCTTTCCAATATCCTTAACCATCCCTGTTTTATGATTTGCTTCCTGACAGGCCTAGATCACCCAGAGCTTAAACCCAGAGATGGAAAATGGAAATGTGTTATGTTAGGGTTTCTGCATCTTGCCAATAAAACCTTCCCACCACTGGCCCCCTCGCTGTGTTCCTGGCGCAGCTGTCTCCCTGCCCCCCCTTCCAGGTTACCAAAGCATGCTACTGCCTGCGCTCCCCGAGGGGGGTGCAATCAAGGTCGCACATTTCTCAGCGTTTACCCCCTCGAAGTGCGGGAGCTGTCATGTTCAAGTACTCCACATGTTGTCAGAAGGCCAGCGATATTTGCTTCTGGAGCCCTTGTAATCATTAGAACGCACTGATCCCAGTTGCTTTCTTCTGTGACTCTCCCCTGGCCCAGGTCAGGCTATGAACATTCCTCTAGCATTTAATCATTTTGGAGGAAGCTGATATCCAGAAGACAATGCTGAGATTCCTCCAGGAATTCGGGCTCTGAATCATCTGCCGTGTCCACCGCAGAGCCCTTACTTACAGAACTACAGCAAGAGGCTTGTTCTTTGCTTTTCTTCCTCCACCAAAGGACACTCTTTCCTTCCCTTGGTTTCTCGGAGTAAAACCCCCAACTCCGAGGTAACAAAGCCCAAGGGATTGGGCTCTCTGGTTTTTTTTTTTTGGGGGGGGGGCGGTACGAAGTTAAGCATAAAGGTGGTATAAAGCACCAGAGGTCATTCCTCAAATGCCTTTGCACTTTGCCAGAAGGTCGCTGTTGACAACTCTGAGCAACATGTAAAGCTCAACAGCTTATCAGGAGGAATATTAATTCAAGGGCTGTTTCCTTCAGCATCTGTGTTCTAAATCCTGGAAGATTGATACAGCTGGCAAGGTTGCAGGGATTCAGCCCATTTTTCTATGAACATTTTGATCTAATGGAGCACAGCAAAGTTGGGAAGGGGGAGAAGCTCTCAGCAGGGACAATGAATGTCTATATAATTTGACAGCAGGCTGTCTGTGCCTATCACGGGATGTGTCATTGTGAGTCTGTGCACCAGCTTGGGGAGACACCACAAAAAGACAGACAGAAGAGGAGTCAGGGGCACATCACAGCGTGTTATAAGAAATTCATGTGAGGGTTTGAAAAAAACGTCTTCTAATATTAATAAAAAGTTTTAAATTGCTGGGTATGTGCAACTTTCTCGGTTTGGGGTGCGGAGAGTTCTAATTACTGAGCTGACAAATATGAGCTGTGCCTGGAAACATTTTTAGCCCGTTTTTATTTTAATATGTCTCTGGTGCAAAGAGGCATTTTTCTTTCAATAGAGCTGCTTGGTAATGTGTTCAGCACATCTGACTTACAGACTTTTTTTTTTTTTAAGATTTATTTATTTTAGAGAGAGAGCAAGTAGTGGGGGGGCAGAGGGAGAGAAAGGGGAGAGGGGGAGAGAACCTTGAGCAGACCCCACAGCGAGCATGGAGCCCCATGCAGGGCTCGATCTCACAGCCCTGAGAACACAACCTGAGCTGAAACCAAGGGTCGGATGCTCAACCAAATGCACCACCCAGGCGCTCCCAAGACTTACAGACATTTCTAAGCCTCACGCTTGTTTTCCCATGATAAGAATAGCTGAAGGTCATCTAGGAAAAGGGTTTCCTTCTCTCAAGACCAATGAGGTCTTTAAGGTGAGGGGAGAGACTATGGGTCTTGAGCAGCTGTATTAACCATGTCTTTTATATTCTGTATTCTGATACTTCAACATCCAGGGCCTCGCTGACCTCGAAGGAACTGCCCCTCCCAGAGATAGCCAGTTCCTAGAGATGGTAAAGAACTTGCCTGAGAGCAGACCTTTCATATACAAGCCAACCGATCCGGAGTCTGCACCACCTTATCAGGCCGTCCTATTCCGGGCCACTAGCCACCTGTCCTGTCACCCCAGAGCCAGGCACCGGGCAACTGAGGACAGCTGTGTGCCCCAGAGCCTGCCCAAGTTACTCAAACCAGCCGATCCTAAACCGGCCCACCCTGCCTCGCCTGTTCCTTCACATGGAAACCGCCATAAAAACTCCTGCCCAGCGTTCCCCCCTCACTCCCCCTGCCTCCTGCCCGACCCCAGGGCTCCCCCGGGAGTCCCCCCACTGGGCTGTGGCTGCCCTCAGGAAGGTGAGATAGGAACATTATCTTTTCCATGGCAGTCCTTCTCCGACCTGTTGGCCTCCCTGGACCCGAATGATAATAAAGCCTCCATTTTAAAGCAGCAGAGCCTCTGATGGACTGTGGCTCAAAGCACAATTTTGAAGAAGAATTCTCTCTGCTGGGGCCTAAGAGGGTAAAGCCCTGTTTTTGAAGTTCTCCAAGAACGCACACCTCTCAGCAGGGAAAACTGGCCTGGAAAATGATTATGTGGTTACAGTGATCTGTTTAGTGGAGAGAAGACCCCACCTCACTGTGCTGTTTTAGGAGAGTTTATCACCCCGCTCCTTTGGCCTCCTGCCCCCCCCCACCCTACACACATACAGAATGCAAAGCCTTAACATGGGGCACCGTTAGGATTTCCCAGCAGGGCACTCTCTGGTATCTTGGCGAAGTGACTATGTATCTGAAATGTACCCCTGGGGGAGTCGCCAACAAATCCTGAGCTGGTTGAGTTTAAAAGTTCCAATTTGGCCACGTGTCTATTTTCGCTTTGCTCGTTAAGAGCTTTTACCTTGGAATTCATGGGGCTACTTAAGGGTCAGTTACTGATATCAGGCTCAAAAAAGAAAAGGAAACAGAGTTTCTTGCACAGAGGGGATGAACACAAATGGGGCGGATGGCTCAGGACCCGAAAACTCCATGACACTGGTACATTTCCTGTACTTTGCAGTTTTACCTATAGCCGACCTTGCTACCAAAATATGTACCAACCAACAGACGCCCAGGGTGGCCAGATCTTGGAAACACACATGCAGGATGTAAGACAGTTTGTCTTTTTGTGCTTTCTAATGAATTCCTGTTCATTGTCACTGTACCCACAGAACGTGCTGAATAAATTGGAGGTCCCGGGAGATCACACCTGATTTCAATCCCAGTGATGAGCTACATTATGTGCACTCGTTTGGTAAGCTACAAACTCTGCTTTTCAATTGTCAGCACACAGTCTGAATGCAAGTAGAATGCAATCAAGTACAAATCAGCGCGTCTGGACGTTAGTCTTGTTTTGAAAGAGAAATAGTCATAAATGAACAGCTGATTTACCAATTCAGAAATGTATTACATCTTGGCCAATGGAAGAAGTTAAGATCCCCACTTGTCCAGACTTGACGTGAAGCCAACTTAGCTGTACATGGAATTTTGGTGCCATTGCATTTTATTTCCTGAACCTTCTTAAAAGCCCAGCAAATACCTAGACCTGGAATAACGTTTGGCATTCCTCTTAGGATAAAAACATGTCAGCTTCAAAAATATAAAACCATTTACTGAACACAGTTAGTGAAAGTAACACCTTTTCTGGAAAAATCCTAGTCCTCTTTCTTCAGCAAATCAGAAACAAGGAACACAGAAAATTAATCAAGGGGCCAACAAGCGTGGAGAGGGGCTAAGGAGTTTCATCCGAATCAAGCAACATAAACTCGTTACTTATCCAAAGAAGGAGTGAGTAACTACTTACCAACACCTTGTCTTGATTTTACTTTCCCAAATCCAAACCATGAGAAATCTGAAAACCACAACAAAACATAAAATAAACTTCGAAAGAGAAGCGTAAACCAAGGGTATTCAGCAGTGTCCTTAGTGAAATAACAAACTCTCTGAAAAAGCTCCATTGGGAACAAAAGCTTCCTCTCAAACACCTGGAAACTAATGCTTGAATTTTTGTGTAAAGATTTATTTCTCATCCTGAGAGCATGGATATTTGACTCAGATAAGATACAGTAGCCTGTCTTTGAGAAAAATGGCCAAAACCCAGAGTTAATGGCTCTGAGCGGTTTTCTTTCTTTCTTACTTTCTTCCTCCTGAGTATCGAATCATCTAACTAAGCTCTAGGGGTGAAAATACACAACGCATTTGACAAATGCACTATGGTTCTCAACTGCAGCAATGTGGGAAGATAATAAGAGAAAACAGATCTTTTGCGAAGCGGAGACAGTAAAAAAAGGAACATGTAATCCTGTGGGAGAACGGACATTTGGGCTGGATGGGGATTCAGGAAGCAAAAAAAGGGGATCTTAATTCTACACGGATTCTACCACTGATTTGCTGTGTGGCGATTGGCAGTTCACAAAGGCTCTGTGCTTCTACTAACACAAAACTCCACTCAGCACATGTAAATAAAGATCTGACAAATGGTTGGAGGTCCTCTGGGGAATAAAGCCACAGTGAAATGCCTATTTGTTTCCTGGGCCTGACTGTTCCCCTCTACGAAATTTCCACTGGGTTCAAAGTGAACTCTACTCAGCGGGGAGATCCCTGGATAAGAGGCGGATAAAGCGTAGGGAGCCCAACTAAGTAACTGTTTCTCAGATCTTCAGATCTACAGTGATTTTTGCAGGCGGTGAAGATGCAAAGCTGTGTAGAAGATTTAAGTGAATTTAAGTGAAACAATGAATACGAAACTCTCTGCATGCTAAAAAATAGCGAGGTTGTCATCATGATTACTCTTTTTTCCAGTATAAGTTAGCTTTCTTCCTCCAGTAGCCTACAACATTGGCTCTAGAGCCAAACTCTAAGGCGATTTTTACTTCTGATTGATATTCCTCTGAATGCTTTCTTCCAGGTTTGAGAAGACAGGATGAAGGTCTGGCCTCTATCCAACGCCAAATAAAGATCCCTTTACACAGAAGACAGTGACCCTCATTCACTGTGTCTTCAGTCTCGCGAGGCAGGGCTGTGCCCATGGCTTTCTCAGTTACCACGAATCCTTCTGAAAATGGAGTGTATTTCCTACTGGTCAATTTTGTTTTGTTTTTTTGTATATTTGTTTGATTTACATAGCTTTCATTAAACAGTAGAATGAATTTTTTAAGACTGCCTTTCTCACTTGAGCATTCTTTTCAAAATTGTTCCTATCTTACAGAGAACCCACTGAAGGACGATGCCCTAGCAGTCCCTCACTGACTGTACATTTCGGATTATTGTCAATCATTATAATAAACATGGCTGCAAAGGGACACCTGTCCACATCTTAGGTACATCCACCCCCACTTTCAAAAAGTCGTTCCTTCAAGATAAATCCAAGAAATGGAATTTGTTAGTCCAAAGGGATAGATAATGTTAAGGTACCCAACCCACGTAACTCAACTGTGTTCCCTCCATATCTGGTCGTAATTTTAACAACAGTGTGTGAGATAGTAGGAGTGTATTTTCACACTTCACCCAGTGGGAAATCAAAGGGTGAAACCATTTTCTACTTCCATCCTGCCATCGGTGCATCTCCACCTAACTGAACAGAAATAGCAAACACTCCCTCCCACCTTTGCCACACGGGATGCCTCACACCCCACGTCTCCTAGGCTGGCATTGGGCGTGTAAGGGGAACACAGATATGAAGAGGGTCAGAGGCCCTCTGACCTGTCCTGACATTTTAATTCACCAAGTGCCTCCCCCACACAAGACCCTTCTCCCTTCGTCTTCAGCCAGACCCTCTAACATATCATCCTCTGTTCATTGGCAAGGAACTAAGACTCACAGAGGCTGACGGACCGAGCAAAGGTCACAGCATGTAGTAACTGAGCAGACTCAAATCTGGTTTTTTTCATTTCTTTCACAGTTGCCTTTCCGATCTTCCAAAATGCTTAGCCAAAATTAGCCAAGACTGACAACATTGCAGTCAGGATTCAATTTTATATATAGAAAAGCACGATATGTAGTCATTCATTCTCACTTGTTTATTCAACAGGTGTGAACCTGTGTAAAACCTTTGAACACGACAGACTCCATTTGGAGACTAAAACTTCATCCTGCTTTTAGAAACAGGAACTACATTGAGCTATTGAAACACGCAACAGCGTTATAACACAGGGCTGGGGAATCCGCATTCTGGATAAAAACTGGACACTCTGCAAAAGATGTTTTCCTAGTAATTGACATCATGTACTCAGAAAACCAGTGATATAAAATGTCATTACATCTTCCAACCATAGCTTTTGGGAAACCAACTTGTGTATGTTTCCTAATACTTCTGCCATCTGCAGAATAAAGACCCCTGGCTTGTACCCCTCAATGGGACACAGTTGGGGTTGCTACCTGAACCTATGCTCCCCAAATTACAAGTCTAAGACCCCTTCCTCAAATGCTTTTGTTTTATTTCAGTTCTTCCTTTCTTTCTTGCTCAACACAGGTATAGCAGAGAATTCAAAGATAAGTGAGCTGCCCTCATTCGGACCTGCCCTCAGGGGGGCTGACAATTAAGGATCAGCTCTCTGAGAAGTATGTCCAGGGTGCATGGGGACTCAAAGGAAGAGCATGCAATCCACAATCTAGGGGAGGTGGTCAAGGGGGAGTTCTCTGGCTTCTGGGTAACAGATTACAATTAGCCAAGAATGGGGAAAAGCCGAGAGGGTCAACTTAGAGCTAGAGTGGGGAGCCCTGTATGTTTCAAGGGGTGAGGCATCTGGAAAGGGTAGGAAACTGAAAGACAGAAGCAAGGGCCAGGCCAGGAGTTTGGGGTTTAGAATGAAAATTGCAGGTAAGCTCTAAACAAAACAAAAGGAAACACCCTTGGGCCAAGTAGTAGTAACATGATCAAGCTGAATTGTAGAAAACTCATTTTGGCTGTAGGATGGAAACAGGATGGTGAGAAGGAAAGATGGAGGGCAGGAGAGCCATTAAGGAAGCTTCTAGAAGATGTCAAGCCATGAGAGAGCTGTGGCCTGAACCAGGTCCTGGGGAGGGGGCACGGGGACAGGAGATGGCCAATAGGCCTATTCAGGAGAATCGGCAGGACTTGGTAACTGATGGCATGTTGAGGGGAGTAGGGGAGGTGAACACAAATGGTTTTGGGGTTTGGACAATAGGACATATAATGTTGCTGCCTGGAGTGTCTGCCAGGAACTCAGAACTCAGCTGAGTGGCTAACCTAAGAGCATGGCTGTGGGGCACAAATCCCAGATAAGGCGTCTCTGTGGAGAAACATCCAGTGTTTGGACCTCAGGTCTGGAGCTTGGGACACAGGTCTAAGGCCCAAGTTCTAGAGCTTACTAACTGGAGAACGCAAGCTGGATGCTGTACCTAGGACACATTTCTTGTCTGGGCAAATAAAAGCCCCTCTTTTTTTGTAGGCACAAACGAATGGGCATCCAACTGCAGCTAACTCTTGATAAACCTAATCCTAAATTGCTAAAATATGTCTAAGTTCTCTTTAACAGTGACACAATTATTATGAAAGAGAGAATAGAATCTTCTTGGCCATTGTCCAGATTTCTTGGAAAATATAAGAGACCAGATATAGCAAGGTCACATTGGTCCTCTCCCCCCTCCTCCCCCGGAAGCTGTCCCTTGTTCGATGGGTCTCTCTTGATGGATTCAAGCAGTAGTCTTAAGACCTTAATACTAAATTTCACCAGCAAAATTCTCCCACAAGGCCAAAAAGAAACAATTTCTCAATTTCCTGTGATGTTTCACCCACTGGGAGTAGAGTCCTGCCAAGCATTCTTCTATTTGCTGCTTAATAAGAGATACTTTATTCACTGCAAAATAAAGGGCCCCTTCAAAAGCAAATGTAGTTGCAGTGAGCTTGAAGGAACTCCTCTTTCTGCAATCAAGACCGACAAGGACTCTAAATTATGAAATTAACCAATTAAATCCTTCTCCTATTGAAGAAAGTCCAATCTTCCTTCACCAGAGAAGGAGAATGTAGAAAAAAAATAATGCATTAACACCTTGATAACTCTAAGAGGAGAGCCAAAGTAAATGGTAATAAAGATTGCTTTTCCAATGTCTCTCAAAGGAAACAGCTGAAAAGTAGGGGGATGGAAAGGAGTATTTAGGATACAGGCGAGAGAGTCACAGGCAGGAATGTGAAAAGGGCAAGGTGGAAGAAACCCAATCCTCCCCGTGGGCGCTGAATCACACAGACTCTAAACATGATCGTCAGAACAGTCCTGATCTCCAGACAATGCAGGTTCTGGATTTTTTTTTCTTTTTCTAAGTTTCAGAAAAATTGTTTCAGTATGTTAGGAGAAAAAAATCAGCTTTCCTCCCTTTCAACTTGGGAGAAATTAAAATTTGCTGTGTTCTCAAACGTAATTTCTTTGTATCTTCAAGCAAGACTCACCACCCTCCACCCCCAAGAAAAGCATCTCTAACACCGTAGTGGGAGCAAAAGGGAAAATATGGTTCACTGACAGAATGTACCTCACCTCCAACTTCCCGGCGCCACACCCACTCCCTAAAGGACACATGAGTGAGGAGCCTCTGAGCTGCCTTTCCCCTCCAGGGAAAGTGTGAACCAGTGTTGAGCCCAGAGTAGACAGTAAGTGCTGGATTGAGTAGCTGAGTACCTGTCACCTCAAAGAAACAGGAGGACTGGTCTTCGGAGGGGAGGGAAATGAATGCAAAGAATCACTTTGTTGACAATACGATCATCTCCCTTTCCAACTGACACATAATCGGAGTGAATAAGAGTTTATTTCAAATGAATTCCAGCTCTTCGGGGCACAGAATAGTGGAATCTGGGGCCAAGATTCGACTTCAATTTAATCTTAATTTTTCACTTAAGGACACAACCTTTGTCTAAGTCCCATCTGCACCGGCTAGGGAGAGCGTTTGCTTTTAGTTAACTCGTTCTGGACATCATGTAAAGGGTCCTCCTGCCCAGTCCTCATTGGTTTCATCCCTTTCCTTCCTTCAAGTCTCAGAAGTGACTTATCATACCGTTCTTGAGGAGTAATATTGAAACCTCCGGTGTGACAAGTGTAAAAAATATATATGTGTATTATGGCTACAAGTGCTAATTGCCCTCTGAAAGCTGTATTTATCTGGGCGCACAGCTAGAGTACACGTTCCGTACCTCCTTGAGGTTGGCTGTGGTCATGCCATTAAATTGTAGCCAAGGGAGGTGAGATAATGATGGCTACCTCTTCCAGGCCAGCCCATTAAGACCTTTTGCATATGACACTCCACACTGTTTCCCCTCCTATTTGTCCACAATGGAAACAATGCTTACAGCAAACTTGGAAGTTATGACATGAAGATAGCAGAGAAGTTCTCTGCTAATTCACCCAGTGTTGTTTTTGCAAGTATAGGCAATGTAGAAACCGAATTATTCTCCCTGAGACCCAATGAAGCTGTTGATCCTCCAACTGTCATCCAGATCAAGAAATAAACTATTGTGTTTGAGCCATTACCCACTTTGGGACTTATTTACTATGGTAGGGAGACTTTGCTAACTAATGCATGTAGACAAAGAGAATATATATATATATGTTATGAATGTCTCCATGACTTCCCCATCCTTCATCACAAATTCAACATTGTGTATCCATGTATATTTGCATCTTTCTAGAGCAAAAATCCGCAGATTTCACTAGATTTTCAAAGGGTTCCTCACTGCAAAATGCCGAGAAACACTGAAATCTAAATAGTTTTAGAGACAAAGATGTGAAGGCATAGTATTCTGCATTTAGGTTCTATTTAATTACGTTCCCTGCCAACAGTTGAATGTGGGTGCTGAGAACCATCCACCGTCTCTCAGCTGGACTTCCAACTCACGTCCTGCTCCACCCTCGACTCCCCCAATCTCTTCTCCATGGAGCTTCCAGAGTAATTATTTTCAAGTAGAAATCAGATGACCGCATCCCCCACACTTAACCTCTAGTGGTTTCTTGTGTTTGGTACAGACTTCTGATCCTCATTATGGAGTCCCAAGTGCCATGGCCTCAACCATGCCCTGTGAAGCCGCCACTCTCGCCTCTTTCCTGTCCCAGCTCACTTTGCACATTTTCTTGCCTCCTCCCCGAATCCTCTTCTGGGCTCTCTTCCTGCCTAAGCACTGCTCAGCCTTCAGGTTTCAGGTCAACCCCTGCATCCTCAGCCGGATCCCAACCTCACTGCTTTCACCAGAAGTCAGGGATTATCTTAGACGAGGCTTCCCCCAAAGCAGACTCTGACCCAAGGACTCCAGTGCAGGCAGGAAGGAGGCTGGCAACGGACGTCTTATCCAAGGGGGCACACTGTGTGCCACTGGAGTTCAAATCCCTGGGGGTCTCCGGGAGATAGTGGTCAATGCACCTCCGAGTGCCCCCACGCAGAAGGTGAGGAAGCTGGGTCGTTTACCCTCCAGCTGCCATCTGCCCCTGGCCAAGGGCTTCTGGCTAGGATAAAGCACCAAGGCAAGAGTCGTGGGCGCTTACAGCAGGAAGCTGTGGGCAAGGGCAGACGGCGGACACCGAGCGGATGTGGGTGGGACATTGACAGTATTTGCTACGGGGATCCCGTCTATGCAGTATCTCTGGTGCCTGGCACAGACCCTGGAGAAATACGTGTCGAATAAATGAAAACATTTTTTAAAAAGCGTAATAATAATAAGTTCAGCAAGTCTAATGAAAATGCCAATATGCAAATTATACACTCAACATACCAACAGCTGTGTTTTGTAAATCTATTTGCTGCCCTTCTCATTCATTCGTGGCTCTCCAATGGAACCTCACTGAGGACAGTATTTAAAGGCGAATGAGGGGCGCCTGGGTGGTTCAGTTGGCTAAGCGTCTGCCTTCAGCTCAGGTCATGATCTCAGGGTCCTGGGATCGAGTCCTGAGTTGGGTTCCTTGCTCAGAGGGGAGTCCGCTTCTCCCCTCTACCTGCCGCTACCCTTGCTTGTGCTCTCTCTGACAAATAAATAAATTAAAAAGATAAAATAAAGGTGAGTGATACTGAGAACCCAGCACTCCAGGCATGAGTGTGGAATACAGATGCTGCACTAGATGTCAGCGGCGGGGGTGGGGGGGAGTGTTCTCCTTAAACTCTGCAAGAAAGGAACCGTATGACTTTGAGTGAGTCACTTCCCCCTCATAGGCTCTGCTTCCTACATGATGAAGACAGAGGTCGAGAAAAGGCACTGAAGGCCCATTCAAGCTCAAGCAGTCTATAGTACTAATCATTAGGCACATACAACTGAGAACAGGGAGCCACATGGCCTTATATAGCTTCCTTGAGCATGGGTATTTTGGGAATGTGAGATCATGTGCAATTTAAAGAAAATCACTCAGTCAACTGGCCTAGATTTTCTCCGGCTGAATAACGCTCAGATGCTTTTGGGTCACTCTATTCCCATCTTGAGAGAGGGGCCTGGCTGTACAAAAGCCATTTTAGAAAACAGTACTTACTGAGTACTTGTGATATGCCAGGAAACTTATGGGAGATTACATACTACTTTAATTAGGGAAAATTGGTCAGCTTCTATTGCCGCATTAAAAAAATAAAAGCAGGGGCGCCTGGGTGGCTCAGTTGGTTAAGCGACTGCCTTCGGCTCGGGTCATGATCCTGGAGTCCCTGGATCGAGTCCCGCATCGGGCTCCTTGCTCAGCAAGGAGTCTGCTTCTCCCTCTGACCCTCCCCCCTCTCATGCTCTCTGTCTCTCATTCTCTCTGTCTCAAATAAATAAATAAAATCTCTAAAAAAATAAAAAAATAAATAAATAAAAGCAGACTAAAGTTTTAAATCCCACAGACTTAAAGTTCAGAAGCTTCAAGTGGCAACAGATGAAACCAGACTTGATAGGAATGTGGCAAAATGTCCTGATCCCATATTTCAAACGTTTAACTTTGGGGTGGAAAAAAAGCCAACAACTTCCCTCTTTCATTTAGAACATGTGGAATATTTCCAAGAAAATTAACTTGGTCCACATCTTGGTCATTCACAATTAAACTGTGCAAACTGTTGTTTTTGTTTTTGTTTTTAATCTATTGCAAATTCTAAAGGTTTTTTCTTTAACAAAGGCGGTCGTAGTCTTCCCTGGGCGGGTAAAAAAAATGGAACCTGGAACTCCTAATAATTAGTTTCCAAGCTGGGAACTTTGAGAAAGGCAGGGGCAACGTCTGTCTACCAATAAGAGTTGACAGACACGAGAGAGTTATATCAAAGTTTTGTCTTTCTAGAAGACAATCCCAGGGAGAGCTCAAGATGCCCTATACGCATTTTTTCCCCCAGTGATCACAAGCTCCCCTCAGGGAGGGCAGGCGATGTCTGGAAGCACACACACCAAATTTCCCTGTTAATGTGGTCTAACTGTTGGGTAAAGGACGGCCTGAGCTTCACCCCAAACCCCCCTCTCTCTGCAGAGCAGTGTTGGTAAGCGCTCAGAGCAAGTGTTTGGGAAGGAAACTGGCTGAATATCAGGGCATCATCTTAGAAGTGATATTAGTGGCCCTCAAAGAGAATGACAAACTCAGAGAGTCTGGCAAACACTTTGTCAAATTCCCATGAGTTTTCATTTCCATGGAGAACCAAAACAATGACTCAGACCTTGGCTGACTTGCTCAGACCTGTCAGTTGTGCCCAGTGGCCAAGTGAGGCCAAAAGGAAGGCGGACTATGCTCTCCACTCCTCCGTCCACGATGTTTGCTGCCATATTAAATGCGTTTGGAAATGCCTTCACAGTGTCTGCTATGTATTTATAGTTATATTCATATGTAGCTTACATGTTATATTTATGTGTATATAACATGCAAATTCTTTTTTTTTTTCTTTTAGTTCCTCTAAGCTACCACTTGCTATACCTAATGCAAAGCACTGTGCAGGCATTTTTTTTGTGGCTGTATTACGGAATCTGGGAGGGAGAAAGAGGGCAGGGTCATTTCTAACCATGATTCCCCTGTAGGATATTCTCTACTTCTTTTTTTTTTTTAAGATTTTATTTATTTATTTGACAGACAGAGAGAGAGCTCAAGCAGGGGGAGTGGCAGGCAGAGGGAGAGGGAGAAGCAGGCTCCCCGCCGAGCAGGGCATCTGATGCGGGCCTCGATCCCAGGACCCTGAGATCATGCCCTGAGCTGAAGCCATCAGTGCCCAGGTATTTTCCACTTTTAACTGTACTCAAATTCTTCCCTTTGGTCTGGGAACATGATGACCTGGTCAAGTCATCCTTCGGCACCTTTGCCTTTCTTTTCAGTGACCCATTGTCTCTCTTCCCATCCTCCCACCCACCTCCAGCCAAGGTCAGGAAATGGATAAGGTCCATACACTAGCCGGGATGTTTATTTAATTTTATTACTGTGTCGTCTTCTATTAGGAAGCTTCCATAATGGAATAGAACATAATAGGATTATATACACTTAGAAAGCCGAGTGCTGAATACAAATAACTGAATAAAATGACCATAAAGAGAACAAAGTGAGAACCCATTGTTTAGGAGAGAATATCGGTCACACGAATTAAGTGTGGGCACCCCCAGCTTGGTATCACTGAGGGGGCCACACGCTGCCTGTTGGAAGAAACCCAAACCTATAAGATGGAACTGGATTTCTTTCTTCAGTGTATTCCCACCGAATGCCCCATGACTCTTTAAGATCCACTGCTTTTCTGGAAACGAATCCAAATTGACTGGCTAGCTCAGTGGTTGTCATATGGGGACGATTTTGCCTCCCAGGCGAGGGTCAGCAATGTCTAGCGACATTTGGGGTCATCACAGTGGGGGGCGGTTAGGTGAGGGGTTTGTGCTACTGATGTTAACAGGGAGAGGCCAGAGAGGCTGCCGAACAGCCAGCCATGCACAGGATGGTCCCCTACAGTAAAGGCCTAAAACATCAGTGGTGCGAAGACTGAGAAACACACTGGCGTAGGTCATGGGCCAGCAGAGGTGGAATTATCCCTAAATCTTTTATCTCTGTTAAAAAGAAACCTTAGCCTAGCGGGAGGGGAGGAATGAAGCGGGGGAAATCGGAGGGGTGGACGAACCATGAGAGAAGATGGACTCTGAAAAACAAACTGAGGGTTCTAGAGGGGAGGGGGGTGGGAGGATGGGTT
>NC_138382.1:21883782-21890165 GCF_054177405.1 Leptonychotes weddellii | reverse complement strand
ACGTAAGAATAAAAAAAAAAAAAGAGAGACTCTTAACTATAGGAAACAAACTGAGAGTTGCAGGAGAGAAGGGAGTGGGGGGATGGGGTAACCGGGTGATGGGCATTAAGGATGGCACATGATGTGATGAGCACTGGGTGTTACACGTAACTGATGAATCTCTGACCTCTATCTCTGAAACTAATAATACACCAAATATTAATTAATTGAATTTAAATAAAATAAGATTTTAAAAAAGAAAAAAAAAAGAAACCTTAGCCTGTCTTCACTCACTGTCATCATGAGAGTTCAGTCTTGCCCCATGTTATTCCAATATTCTCGTCATCGAGGTCCTTGCTGCCAGCCCCCTTCTTTCTGTTTCTTTCATACCTCACACGAAACAGCTCTGATGTTGTCATTTCTGCTGCTCCCAAACACCGAAGAATGTTGTTCTGGCCCCACAACTGAGGGGCCGTGCAGTATGGACAGGAACTGGGTTTGGACTCCAAGACTTGGGTTTGAGTCTTGGACCCACCATTTCCTGACAGACACCCCACAGTGACTGGGTCTCTCCAAGAGTCCCTCCTCAGAGCAAAAATACTGCCCTGCTCACCTGACAGGACTGCTTTAGCATCATGTGAGCTGATGTGTCTGGGAGACTCTGGTATTATATAAACAGAGAGGTAAAGAAACAAGAAAGTCCAAACTCCTCGATGCCATTCAAAACCTTGTCCTGGCCCCACGACCAGGCCCCAGCTTTATCACTTATGACACTCCTTAAGATCCCCCAGATTCTAGTATAAACTGTTAGTTTGCATTCTTTAAATGAATATCTCTTGAATTTTCCTATTTATCCATTCATTCATTTGAAAACTATTCTCTGACCACCTGATGGATGCAAGACAGTGTGATACGTGCTGGGTTTGTAATGCAGAATAGAGTAAAATAACCGCGGTTGCTTCCAAATTTTGTGTCTTTGTGCCAGCCATTTTCTTCTACCTGAAATGTAACCTGCCAGCTCCATTTTTGATCATTAAACTCCATTCATCCAGCAAAATCCACCTTAAAAGTCATTCGATCAGGAACCACTTCTTCATTCCCTAAATCAGAAATACCCCCATTGACACTAAGGTTGTTTGTCTCACAGTAAATACCATATTCTCCAGTGTATTAATTATTTACACAATCTTATTTCTCCTATTAGCTTTTGAGCACTGAGCTGAAAAATCTTCTTATTCAGTTCTTCTCCCTCTTCCATTAGAGCCTCAGAACAGTTACAACAGTGTCAAGAAGGACACTTTACACATGGTAGGTACGTCAATAAATAGCTCCACTGCTGATTGGGTCCAACTAGAAGGATTTAAAAATAGGGCATGAGATGTCCCCCCAAATATAGTAGAGACTGTGTTGTACAGCAAGAGCTAGACAACAGTAGGGACATTCATCACCGTTGACTACTGTCCTCTGTATTTCCAAAACACACTGTTCTTTCCCTGTCACAGCTCATCTCACTGTGAATTTTAATTATCCACTTACTTGTTGTAACCTCTCCCCAGACTGTAAGTTCTTTATACGCAACAAATATTTGTATCTTGTCTCTCCATCTATAGCATCGAGTACAGTGTATGATATACCTTGGGTGCTCCATAAAGATTCGCTGAAGGAATAAATGAATGAATTCCAACGTCTCACCTTTGCATGCTTCGATCAAGAGCCAAATTTGGTATCACACAGGTTCATGGTTATTCACTGGGTCACTCACTGCATTGCTCACCTGTCCTTCCTGGCCCAGCGAAGGATGGGACACTCCCCTCCCCCAATCCATGTCCTATCTATAAAAATATGGGGTTTTTATTTTATAAAAGGACTCCAGTATGGGTGAGTAAGAGAGTATTCGTCCACACAAGTACCCTTTAGCATAAATACATAATGCATAAATGTTAATGATAAAGTAATGCCAAAAAATTTTTTAAACTCATTGTAACTCATATTGTGAAATGAGGTGTGACCTCATAAGCAATCCCTGTAGAAGGCCATGCCTTTGTTCCAAACACACTGCTTGTTTGTCACATTTTCGGAGCTTGTCTTAGGGAATTATTTGGAATTAACAGTCTACCAACTATGGAAATCTTCATTACTTGAGGGGAAATTATATATTTTGAATAGTCAAAGATCATTTGGAACCAGGTCTGATGGAATATGTGGGTGATTAAGCTGGGTCACATTACCATTATTAAAAATATCAAGGGGTCTGATTCTATGGGCTCAGGCCTCTCTTATTTGTGGAGTTGATGATTTTTCACTTCTAAAAGCTGAGTTCCAAAAAGGTACAAGTTCTCCTCTCTGGTGATTCTCACATTTTTTCATAGTTCTAGAATCATAACTAAATGTTAACCTCGAGGAAGCAAGAAGGTCCCTACATCTGTGGTCATTTAATAGATCCAAAATGATTGGGTACATGGCTGGGTATTCTTCACTGTATGGATTAGAAGCTAACTAAGCACATTTACTCTCAGACTATAAATCCATAAAAACAGTTGACTCCTGATGGCTAAGGGCCCACCTAAATAGGATTGATTAGAGATGGACAGCTGGGGATTATTGATTTCGTTTGTGTTCTGGAGTGAATGGTGTACCCCCAAAATTCATGTGTTGAAGGCCGAATCCCTAATGTGGCTGTATTTGGGCTTTTAAGGAGGTCATTAAGGTTAAATGAGGTCATAAAAGTGGGGTGCTAATCTTACAGGGCTTGTGTCCTTTTAAGAAAAGACCCCAGAGCTTGCTTTCTCTGCGAACCACAGAGGAAAGGCCGTGTAAGGACACTGTGAGCAGGTGGCCATGTGCAAGCCAGGAAGAGGGCCTCACCAGGAACTTTATTGGCTGCACCTTGATCTTGGACTTCTACACTCCAGAACTCTGAGAAAATAAACGTCTGTTGTTTAAGCCAACAAATCTGTGATATTTTGTTATAGCGATATGGGCAGAGTATTCCTGGTTTGTTTGCTTTGTTTATCCTTGTTGCTGTTGAAGTTGCCATCCTGCATGTGCTTCCTCTTCCTTAACTGGTAATGATTTTCATTTGGATATCCAACCACCCCGGGCAGCCAGTGTGATTCAAGATGGAACCAATGGTTCAGGCAAAACACATCAGCAATTCCAATCCCTGCCCACAGGGAGGGAGAACTGGTGGGCAGTCTGATCAAAATGAAGCCTAGGATGCGTGTACAATGGTTGATGTAAGTGCTATGTTCTCTTTCCTGCTGAATGGGCATCTGCAACGATGTAGCATCAGGAGTGGATCGAAGAAGTCATCTTGGCTATAACCATGAGAGAAAAGTTTGTTTCCAAAGTCAAGCCAATCCAAGGGATAAGAGCCACAAGGTGGATCCTGGTCCTAGAGTTTGGGCCTTGGATCAAGCCAGATCCAGAGCTTGGTATTGACTCCCCCAGTGGTATATTTATTGTTCAAGACATTTGCAACCGTAACACGTCAAACGAAAACTGGGATAGGCCAACATTTGTCTTCACAGTCAGCAAGTCAGACCTGCATCACCAGAGGCCGGAGTGAACGGGTGCCCTAATGTCCTTTCATGCACCCAAGTGTTACTACCCTCCTACCCTTGGCTCAAGTTGGACGGGCCTGTTATGGAGATGTAAATGTCCTGCTCTTCAATGGCCTGTTTGACAGGATGAAAGGCTTTGGGATTTCAATGACTTTGACTCCTCTGGAGATGGGAGGACAGCCTCTGTTAGCAATTTGCATGGGCATTAATAGACATATACTTTAGCTATTCAAATATTTAACTAGCTCTTTTGTTGCTGTTTTGAATCCCGAAAGGCTGCAGCTGCCTGTTTGTGTCTGTTGTGCCTTTAAGGGGCTTGCTGATTCAGTAGGATCCCTTGAATGCATTAATTAGCCTTCCCTCATTTTCCCAGCCCATGCCTATGAAGAAATGAGCATTTGCGGCTCCAATTGCGGAACAATGTGAGTCTTGAGGGTACCGGCTAAATGGAGGCTCAGAATTGCCTGCTTTGTGATGGGCAGTTTTATGCTGGCAACAGCCTGCATGGCAAGGGGTGTGCGGCTGCATGATTAATTTATTGGCTATCACTACCGGCAGGCGAATGAAACACGGGCCCCAGATTAAAGCGTAACGGGGGTGATGGGGCATTAATCAGCCCAGGTACATGAGTCAGAAAGACATAAGGATCCAGAGAAAATAAAATGTTATGGAAGGCTGGAAAATGATTTATCATTCTTAATATATATCATCTAAACCTACTCTTTATAACTGCTTGTAGGCCTCCATGTTATAAAGACTCGGACAGGAGAACACTCCTTCCTTAAGACACAAAAGTAAAAGATGCTGGTGGGGAAAATAAAGAGCATGAAGAATGAATGGACTGTAAAAGAAAAAAAAAGGTATTTGGCTTAAAATGAAATTTCCACTCGTTTCCTTTTAAATGATTTAGAAATATGGCTTTTGCTTGGGAAAACTGCATTCTATTGATCAGATGGGAGGGAAGATGAAAGTCCTGTCCACGAGGGCCAATTTCTCAGATCGTTTCTGAAATTATTATAATAGGAGAAAATGTACTTTCAAAGGTAAGTGTGCGTGGCGGGCTGACCTGTTAATCCAACCAACTGAATCACTGTTAACTAAGAAGGTTTGAGCGGGAAGGTTGGTTCTGCATCATCAAGCATTCTCAGATTTGGACATTAGCAAGAATCAAGTCTAGATTGAGTTGAAAATGGTATGAAAAAAGGCATCCCTCCCTCCCTTGGCAGTTAACTATTCTTCCTTGGGCTTTTTCAACCCAAGGAATGATAAGAACCATCTTGGGGAAGGCCTCCCTTTCTGTAATGGGCACAAACAAACAACAAACAACCCTTTGCATTCTGCAATATTTCACAGCTTCTAACAGTAACTGTTTTTCTCAGTTCCCCTCCGGAAATGTCAGGTGTTTCTAGCAAACAGGCAGAGAAAGACAGAGGACTTAAGCAACTTACCCAGAAAGGTCGGGAAATGTGATGATTGAAGGATATTAGGGGGCCTGGTGTCTACTCCCTTTTTTTATCCCCTTTACAAAAAGTCTCTGACTTGGTCTGAACATGGGAGGAGTCTGGGCTGTGTCTATAAATGCAGAGCTCATGGCTCTTTTGCAAATAGTGAACCATCTGTGGCTGGACCAATGCTAGCTGAAAAGGGCAAGACCACTGCCCTGGTCCAGGTCCATCCAGCTCTTAAGACAGCTGCTGCCTTGGCCATATCCTGGAGCCTCCCCTCCTCCTGCATCCTCCAGTCCATCCCTCATGCTGCAGCTGGAGAGCACTTTCCAAAATGCCACATCTTCCCCCATCACTACTCAAAACCAACTGAGGGCTCCATCTCACTTCCTTATGTCCCAAACTCCTAATCTAGGTCTTGGCCTCAACTTACTTTCCAAGTCTTCTCTTCTAGTCTCTTTCTCTTATCATGTGCCCTCACAGTGGAGACAGTAATTGGTAGCCCCAGGCCCACACTGGGCTATCTTGCCGCCTCTGTGCCTTGACTCTGTGTCTCTGCCGATATCAATCTTTCCCCCAGTTTTTCCTATCTATCCTTTGCTTCTCAAGAGTCATCTCCTCCAGGATGCCTCCCTAAGCACTCCAGATCGGACTATGTTTTCTCACCTCTGCTCACATAAAACTCTTCACAGGTCTTGAGTATCACCATGTATTGTAATGATTTTTTCACTGATCTTTGTCCTCAGCCAGATCATAAACTCTTTGAGCAGAAGCTTCTAGTCTTTCAAGTGTTTATTCCTACATAGAGGCTGGCATAACTCCATCCCCTGCAACAGTCCCAGGTAGGGCTGAAGCATTGCACTGCGCCCTGACCAGTGTCCCCTGGAATTGCTCAGCTCAGGGCAGAGCCAGGCTATACATGGCGAACCAACAGAGAGCCACACCTCTGAGCTCTAGCTCTCTGTCTTCAAAAATCCATCTGTAGGGCCCTGAGCAGTGAAGGACAATGGACAGATGCCTTTATGTGAAGAACTGCGAGCAACAAGAAAGGTCAAAAGCTTAGGAGACCTCCCAGGGCCTGGTGGAATCCTGCACTGGGAGGAGAGACAATGAGAGAGAGGCAGTGTGCAGGAGTCAGGCCTTATCTACTTCCCAAGCCTTCCCAAACACCTCCAGGTATATATAGCTCCAAGCAGGTATATAAACTGCTTGGCTATTGTAGACCCAGAGAACCAATCCATCAACTAAACATGTTTAGATTGAAAACCTACTATGTGCAGTATTATGGGAAGGGCTAGCATTTACTGTGTTCTCCCTATGTGCCAGGCATCTTACTAGATCCTTACTCATTACTGCATCACATAGGTATTATGATCCCCATCCCCCAGGTACAGAG